>NW_007250507.1:113050-146567 GCF_000164805.1 Carlito syrichta
CCCAGACTGGAGTGCAGTGGCTGCTCCCAGCCACCACAGCCTTGACCTGCTGGGCTCCGGAGATCCTTCTGCCTCAGCCTTCCAAGGAGCCGGAATTACAGGCATGTGCTACCATGCCTGGCTGATTTTTTGATTTATTGTAGAGATGAGGTCTGACTGCCCAGGCTGGTATCGAACCCACGATCTCAGGCAATCCACTCAAATCAGCCTCCCAAAGACGCAGGATTACAGGCTGAGCCACTGAGCCTGGCAGATATTTGTAGTTTTAAGGATGTTTTTATTTGTAGTTTTAAGGATTTTTATTTGTAGTTTTAAGGGTGTTTTAAGGATACAAGGATCCTTCAGCAAGAGTAAAACTTAAGATAGTCAATTTCCTGAGAAATCAAGAGAGATTGGGTTATGAATCTCAAATAAAGGATAGTTTAATATAAATAACAATTTGTCTATGTGATAGAAAAAAAGGCTCCACTAATGTGAATAATTTTCAGCTAGTAACTGTAGTGACCTAAGTGTTAGATATTACTATTGTTCTGTTTCTATTTGATCAATAACAAAGTGAATCAATAAAGGTATTTGAAGAGAAAATAATATAATATAATGAAGAGAAAATAATACAGTCCTTTGATCAAGGAAGTTTAGAAGAATTGCTTGATATTATTGAAGGTCCATTTGGAAGTTGCTTGGGAATTGTTGACATAAATTTCAGATGAAACTACTTATTTATTTGTTGTTGTGTTGTTGTTTTGTTGTTCTTTGTTTTCTACCAGTCACCTTCATTTATGTGTGTGCATGTACAAAATGAACAAGATAAGAAAACCAAGCAAATAATTTTGGTTTAATCATGTTTATTGTCCTGGCTTGAAAACATGATAAAGTTTATATAGTGAAGCTTCTATACAACAAATGTTTACGGGCTGGAGCACAGAATTGCAACTAATGTATCTATGCTATAGAATGCTCAATTTTCCTGGCTGATCACATCCAGAAGATTGAAACAGGACAACTACATATCATCGCACACAAAAATTAACTCTAAATGGATCAAAGATCTAAATGTAAATCAAACTATAAGAATATTAGAAAATGCAGGAGACACCCTTATGGAAATTGGAACTGGCAACCACTTCCTCATCAAAACCCCACATACCTATACCATAAGAGATAAGATAGACAAGTGGGACCTCATCAAACTTAATAGCTTCTGCAAAGCAAAAGAAACCATCAACAGAGTGAAGAGACACCCGACAGAATAGGAGAATATATTTGCCAACTGTATATCTAACAAAGGCATAATATCTAGGATCTACAAGGAATTCAAATGTGCTGAAAGGAAAAAATTTTAAAAAGAAGCCACATTAAAACCTGCAAAAAACATCAATAGACACCTCTCAAAATAAGATTACAGGAAGCCAACACACATATGAAAAAGTGCTCAGCATCACTAGTCCTCAGAGAAATGCAAATCAAAACTATATTGAGATATCACATAACCACAGGAAGAATGGGCATTATCAGTAAACCAAGCAACAACAGATGCTAGAGAGGATACAGAAAAAAAGGAACATTTCTATACTGCTTATGAGAATGCAAAACGAGTGCAACCTTCTTGGAAGACAATGTGGCATTTTCTGAGAGAACTAGAATTTGACATCCTATATGACCTAGGAATTCCATTATTGGGAATATACCCTAAGGAACTCATTCTATTATAAAGATATCTGCGCACACATGCTTGTTGCAGCTCTGTTGACAATAGCAAAAACCTGGAACCAACCATATTGCCCATTGAAGCTGAAGGAGATTTTTAAAAATGTGGTAGATATGTACAATGGAATATTATGCAGCCATGAAGAAGAACAGACATAAACTTTGCAGCAACTTGGATGGATGTAGAGTCGATTATACTCAGTGTTGTATCAAAGAAACAAAGGACAGAGTAAAATATGTTCTGACTCATAAGTGGACCTTGGACATTTATCATAATACTGTAAGAAAGGGATTGGCAGAATGGGAAACTGTCACAGCAGGGAGGGGTTGGGATTGGAGCTCAAATGAGCTGTCAAGCCACCTCTAGGCTAACCAAAGGGAACAAGGGCTATCTATGCATTTTCTAGGCCCCACACAGAATTTTCTGATATCCCAAGATTGTCATAATTATTTTGCTGATATCTTTATTACACAATACTAAGTGGATTTATAGCTATGAAAATGTACTTTTGAATATACTTTATACAAGTCCTCTTACAACAAAAAACATCATTGTAAGAGTAAAATGGTTTTAGTTTCTTGGCTTTGAATGTCAGAAAGAATGGGTCATAGATGCTCATTTAATTTTCTGATTTGTTATAGACTTTATTTTGCTGTTTTTCTTGGCATGGGAAGAGATGTATGCTGTTTTAATTTTGTTCCATAGATATGGTATTTCTGGACCTTGTGTATTTAAAGTTTTCTCACATAAAAGTCATTTTGAAGAGTTGGCCACATTACCAAGTAACCAAAGTGCTCCCCTTAGACTTTTCCCTGCTCTCGATCAAGGGTTTTGCTGAATAGGCTGGATGAGCACCTCATTGAGGACCACTTGATGGTTCCCTGAAAGGTGGTAGCAATGTGTCTAGGAGCACTGTGCCCATAATCAACATGCACAACACATGCTTTGTCCTTCTCCTGTGAGACCCTTTCCTCTTCTCATCTTTAGCCTTTGCCCATCTCTGAAATTATAACTCATATTCATTCGACAGCTTTCCTCTGGAATTAGACAGTCAAGCCAAGTTCATCATTCAAGTTCACTGGTACCTTTCTCTTTTATTGTTCTGGTCTCTACACACATAGACGCATGCCCATTTCCCCCTATTTCTAAAATGCTAAGGATTTTGAAAGCAGGGACCATTTCATACTTATGTGTATCTTTGCAATCTAAGTATAATGATTGTCATATTAGATGGCCTTGAAATGTACCTACTGAAAGAGGAGATCATTTTTATGAATGTTATGAAATATAGGTCAATACTATAAAAAAGAAAAAGAATGATTAGGATATATACCCTACCTGAGTCAGGGAGTTTCAGAAAACACTGTTTCTATGTCTTCTCAAGCTATACATGTGTATTATGTATTATCTTCACACTATCATTTGGCTTCCCCTCCTGGTAATGTAATATTTCTCAGTGTGTATACTGGCTATTTTTCTTGGTTATACACAGTATTGATCTATAAAGCAAAGTCTCTTGCAACTTACATTCACATAATTAATAAAGAAGACTATCATGAGATGCCTTACAATTGGGAGATATAAGCAAAGAACCTTAAAAGTTGACACTAATTAAATCAAGAAGATTGAAAAATGAACTGAATTCTTCTAGTAGAAATTTGGAAGCTTCAGTAACTCTTGCAAGCAATTAAGTTCCAATAGTTAGCCATGACTGTAGGTTTTAAACAACTGAAAATGTTAATACATAACTTGAAATTGTCTGGAATCTTAACACGATTACCTCACTGAATTAAATAGTTTTTTAAATGTAAAAGATTTGAGAGGGAAGAATTAGTCTTCTATATATTCATGAAAGAAGCAACCTTTTATATTTTTTACTTCACCAACTTTACCTTCCTAAATAGAACTACACCTGGTAATTAGACTTAAAATTTTTTAGGCATAATTTCTGATCTCTTGGTGAACAACACGATTTTTAAATGATTTGTGACATATTAATGTGAACTATGTTTTAATTTATCTTCAGGATTTTTCTTCTAACTTTGAAAAAATTTCAGGAAAATTTGATTTGAGATTTTCACAAGAATAAAAATGAAATTCAGAACTAACTTTTTTACAAGTTTTATAATCGCACCATATCTAATTTCCTTTGTCATAACAGTATGATTTAACTTTTTAAAAATAAGAACTTGGGTGGCAGTTTTCAAAGCAGGAGCTGCTTTTCATTAAAAAAAAAACACTCTAAACCTCTAAACTAGCTTAGAAATGTCAGTGGATTGCTGATGTAAAACATTTTCAGACCTGGATGCTCCAAATTTATTTAAAGAAATGTTTGTTTACTCAAAAGCTTTTAATATTTGGCCTATATGAGTTTAGTAAGTACCATGGAGCCTCACAGTGCTTTTTTAATGTTTATTTTTTATTATAAAGATGTGAGGTACAATTCAGGGTTAGGTACACAAACCTTGATTATGTAGGTACCCTTGCTGATGAGGTGTGCCCCTCCCTCTGCTAGCAGTTTCCCTGGACTGCCATTCCCACCCCTCCTCCCCTGAGTTTCCCAATACTGCCAATCCCTTTCTTATAGCATTTTCATTGCACAAGGTTGGTTTATGAGTGAGAATATATGACACTCTGTTCTTTGTTTCTGAGATAGTTCACTAAGTATGATCGACTCTAAATCCATCCAAGTTGCTGTGAAGTTCATATGTTTGTCCTTCTTTATGGCTGCGTAATACTCTGTTGTGTAGCTGTACCACTTTTGTTTTATCCAGTCAGTTTCAATGGGCAATACGCTTGGTTCCATGTTTTTGCTATTGTAAATAGAGCTGCAGCAAACATACATGTGTTGATATCTGTTTTGTAAAATGATTTGAGTTTGGCTGGGTATATTCCCAATAGGGGAATTGCTGGCTCATGTGGAAAGTCAATTTCTAGTTCTTTGAGAAACTGAGACATTGTCTTCCAAAGAGGTTCCACTAGTTTGCATTCCCACCAGCAGTGTATAAGTGTTCCTTTTACTCTGTATCCTCACCAGCATTTATTGCTGCTTGTTTTATTAATGATGGTCATTCTTACTTGAATTAAGTGATATCTCAATGTGGTTTTGATTTGCATTATTCTGATGATGAGTGAAGCTGAGCACTTTTTCATGTGTCTGTAGGCTGCCCATATATCTTCTTTTCAGAAGTGTCTATTCATGTATTTTGCCTACTTTTTAATGGGCCTTTGTTTTTCCTTTCAGTGCATTGGAGTTCCTTGTAGATCCTACATGTTAGACCTTTGTGAGATATACAGATGACAATTATTTTTTCCCATTCTTTGAGTTTTCTCCCTGTTCCCTTGATGCTTTCTTTTGCTTTGCAGAAGCTATTCAGTTTGATGAGGTCCCACATGTATACCTTATTTCTTAAGGTATGGGCATTTAGGGTACTGAATAGGAATTGGTTACCAGTTCCAATTTCCATAAAGGTGCTTCCTGCGCTTTCTAAGATTCTTATAGTTTGAGGTTTTATGTTTAGATCTTTATCCATTTAGAGGTAATTTGTGTGTATGGTGATAGGTAGGGGTCCTGTTTCAATCTTCTGCATGTGGTCAGCCGGTTTTACCAGCACCATTTACTAAATAGGTTCTCCTCTCCACATTGGTTGTTGCTGGAGGTTTTAACAAGGATAAGTTGGTTGAGAAATTTAGGCTTTGCTTCTGGAATCCCTATCCTGTTCCATTCATCTATATGCCTGTTTTTGTACCAATACCAGGCTGTTTTGATTACTGTAGCCTTATAGTAAAGTTTGAAATCTGGAAGTGTGACACCTCCTGCTTTGTTTCTTTTGCTGAGGAGTGTTCTGGTTATTCGTGGTCATTTATGTTTCCATAAGAGTGGGTATTGTGTTGCATCTGTAGTTTTTCTTTGGTAGGAGGGACATTTTAACAATGTTGATTCTTCCTGTCCACCAGAATGGCATATTTTTCCATTTGTCTGTGTCTTCTTGGATTTCTTTGTGCAGTGTTTTGTAGTTGTCATTGTAAATATCTTTCACTTGTCTGGTTAGGAAGATGTCAAGGTATTTCACTTTTTGGTGGCTATTGTGAATGGGATTGTGCTTTTAATTTGGGTCTCTGCCTGATTGCTGTTGGTGTATAGGAAGGCAACTGTCTTATGCACATTTATTTTGTACCCCAAGACTTTGCCAATGTCCTTTATCAGTGCGAGCAGGTTTTTGACAGATTCTCTTGGATTTTCAAGGCTTAGGATTATATCATCAGCAAAGAGGGATAACTTGACATCCTCTTTTCCTATTTCGATACCCCTGATTTTCTTCTTGTGTCTAATTGCCCAAATTAGGACTTCCAATACAATGTTGAACAAGTGGGGTGAGATTGAGCAAATTTGTCTTGTTCCAGTTTTCAGGGGAAATTTTTTCAGCTTCCGTCCATTTATCAATATGCTAACTGGGGGTTTATCACAATTGACACTTACTATTTTGAGCTACATTCCTATATCTATATCTAGGCTTTGGGGATTTTTTATCAGAAAGGGATGCTGGATTTTATCAAAAGCATTTTCTGCATCTAATGAGATAATTATGTCATTTTTGCCTTTACATCTGTTGATGTATTTAATTACATTTATGGTCTTGCAAATGTTGAATCAGACATACATCCTGGGAATGAAGTATACTCTGTCATGGGGGATGATTTGTGAGATATGTTTTTGATCCAATTTGTTAGAACAATGTTGGGATATTTCCATCTATGTTCATAAGTGATATCGGCCTGTAGTTCTCTTTTTTGTTGTATCTTTATCCAGTTTGGGTATAAATGTGATGTTAGCTTCATAAAATTATTTGGGGAGAATTTCATCTTTCTCAATTTCCTCAAATACTTTCAATAGGATTGGTATCAGCTCTTCATTGTACATTCTGCTGGAAATCCATCTGGTCCTGGAATTTTTTTTTTTTAGATAGTTTTTGTTTGACGGAGTCAATTTCCTGGGTTGTTATTGGTCTATTTAGTGTCTCAAGGTCTTCCTGTTTCAATCTGGGGTGGTTGTGTGATGTCAGAAAGTCCTCCATTTCGATTCACTAATAAAGTTTGTTTTCATATAGGTGTCCATACCAATCTCTGAAAATGTTTTGTATTACTTCAGGATCATTTGTGAATTGATCTTTTGTATTTCTGATTGTATTTATTTGGGCTTTTTTTCTCTTTTTCTTGGTCATTCTGGCTAGAGATCCATCAATCTGGTTAATTCTTTCAAAGAACCATCTTTTTTATTTGTTGATATTTTCTATGATATTTTTGTCTTCTATTCCCCATTTTTGGACTTTTATTTTGGTGATTTGGATTCTTCTGCTAAAGTTGGGGTTTTGATGGTCTTCTCTTTCCAGCCCCCTTAGGTGACGTTTTAGGCTGTCCACTTGTTATCCTTCTGTTCTCTTGATGTGTGCTCATGAAGCTATAAGTTCCCCTCTTAGAACTGTTTTCATGGCATACTAGAGGTTTTCATTTGTTTCCAAGAGTCTTTTAATTTCTGCTTTGATTTCAGTGTTGACCCGGTAGTTGTTTAGCATGATTACTAATTTGTAAGCAAAATTCAAGATTAAGATACCATACCTAATAACATCTACTTGTAATATTTACAGTGCATTTTTAAAAGTTTGTTTAGAAATTTAAACTTCTCTCAATTTGCTTTAACCTTGGAGTGTCAAGGTTTCGTTAAATTATGAATGAATTAATTATAAAATATGGATTTTTTATTGATCCATTTATGACTTTGATCACACTAAGATTTACTGTACACATCTAATTAATTTAATAAGGCTTATTAAAGGCATTTTTAACATGCTAACATATTTAATATATGATCTTGCCCCTAGATCCTCAAGGAAGATAGAAGCAGAAAAATATAAAGGTGTTTTATAATTTATCATGTTGTATAATTCAAATAAAAATTTAAATCACATTTTTATTAAAATAAGTATATTTTATAATTTTCTTTGAAATTTAAATCAAATTGGAATAAAAATCTTACATATATATGTATGTATAGATATGTGTGTGCATATATATACATATATGTGTGTGTATATATATGTGATGTTTTATGAAGAAACTCAAAACAGACCTTGGAAAAATCAGTCTTACCCTTCCTCATGCATAATCAGAAAATTTGTTTTTTCTTTCTTCTTGATTACTCTTGGTCATTTCAGAATTGCAAAAAATGTCTCTTCTGTCTTCTGGTTTGAATTGTTTTAGATAAGTAAATTGCTGTCATCTTAATCTTTCTTCTTTTGTACATAATGTCTCTTTTTAAAGGCTGTTTTTAAGATTTTCTCTATCATTGCATTTAAGCAATTTTGTTATGATGTATCATTGTGTAGTTTCTTCTTATCTATTGAATTTGGGTTTGTTGAGCTTGTTGGATTCCTGGGTTTATAGATTTTATCAAGTTTGGAAAATTCTCTGTCTTATTTTTTCAAATATTTTTTCACCCTCCTTTTCTCTCTCTTCTTCTTCAGTGATTATTTTACCATTTAAATGTTTCCCACAGTTCAGTAATCCTTTTTTTCTTCCTTTTTTTCCTGTTAGTCTATTCTATATTCAGTGTGAAATTTTAAAGATTTTTCTATAACTGTATCTTCATTGTCACTAATTTTTTCCTTTTGCAATATTTTTATCTCCATTAGCATATCTAGTGTAATTTTAATCTCTTTCATGTGGTCTTAATTTCTAATAGCTTGTTTGAGGTTTTTTCAATGTTTTCTACTTAATAACTGCTTAATTCTCCCCCCAACCTCTTAAACATATGGAACATCCTTCCCTACAACTTCTACTATTTTTGCTATTTCTGGGTCAGTGTTGGCTGATTCTTCTTCTTACTATGGGACTATATTTTTCTACTCTTTTGCATGCATGATTTTTAAAAAATAGAATGCCAGACATTGTGCATTTTACCATGCCAGATGCTGACTTTTATGTATTCTTTAAAATATTCTTGAGCATAGTTTTGAGATACAGTACAGTGAAAAAAAGGAATAATTTTGGGTGGTCTTGCTTTAAAATTTCTTACATGGAATCAAAGTATCATTTATTCTAGTGCTAATCTTTACCCATTAATAATGTGAAACAGTTCCTAGAAATCTAATTATATCCTGTGAATTAAGAATTTCCTCTCCTGCTACTGGCTCTTGTGTGAGCTATAGGAATTGTTCTCTCTAAACTTTATAACTAGTTCTTTCTTAAGCCTTGGGTCATTGGTCAACATGTAATTCAATTGTGAGAAAGATCTTCTGTGAGCTTCTTTAGTTTTATCTTGTGTAGATTTCACTTCTCCTGTGCTCTAGACACTGACTATCAGATAACTTAATTTTTACCTAATTCTTAGCTGTCTTCTCAGCTCAGGGAGACAGTGGGGATCTGACTAGATTCCACTTTTTGGACCATAGAATAGAACATTTCTTCAGGCAGTGAACTGGGGAAATTATACATCTTTTATTATTTGTTTATCATCTTTCATGGATCACTGTACTTTATTTGTCTAATGTAGAATGTCTTAGGGGTTATTGTTTCACACATTCTTCCTTCTTTTTATGTGATTTCTGTGACAAAATAAATCTAGCTTGTGTTACTCCATGTTGGTGAAAAGCAGAAGTGTCTAGTTAGGAATATATATGTATGGAAACATAGAATCAGTCCTGGAAAGCATAAAGTTAAGTGAATATTCATACACATAACTGATAGTCATGTAAGTTGTTATAACTCCTCTATGTTTAATTTTTTAAAATAGAAAACCTAAAGTAGTAAAAATCTAGATCTAACAAATTTTAGTCAGAGATGCTATCTTATATAAATAATAAAATATAGCCTTCTATGTTAATTATTCTATTTATAATTAGCTAAAATTTAGATGTGACAATTATTTATTAATAGATAAATGGTACACGCATGTGTTTATAGCTACTGAAATGTTTATGCAACGTTTATCCAGAGGAAAGTTATGTGTCACTCTGTAAATTGAAACAAAGTCAAATTATATAGAATTCATATTTCTTAACTTTTAACACATTACATTTATAATACATGTCTTAGTATCTCAATTATAAAAGTGCACTAAAACATGTATTATTAATAAATTAACTAAATTGGCTGCATATTGAATGCAAATCTAGTGTCATGCACTATAATATACACATTAGCATAATGAACAAAGCAGATAAGATCTACATATTTTCTGGGGGTTACATAGGATGTATTTTACAGAGAAGAGCAGAAAACCCATTGGATCAAATAAATATGTTAATGATTTTGGAGAGTGAAATTATAACTTATTTATGTTATCAGATTGACTTATCTGATATTTATTAACATTCATATCTATATATTTTGTGGGAAAGCAAAAGTCCGTCTAAGATTTTAGAATCAAAGATTTCTCATGTCAATTTTTTTTTTTTTGAGTTGGAGTCTCACTCTGTCGCCCAGACTGGAGTGCAGTGGCCACTCCCAGTCACCACAACCTTGACCTGCTGGTCTCTGGCGATCCTTCTGCCTCAGCCTTCCAAGTAGCTGGAATTACAGGCATGCGCTACCACGCCCGGCTGATTTTTTTTTGTTTTTGATTTATTGTAGAGATGAGGTCTTGCTGCCCAGGCAAGTCTCAAACCCATGGGCTCAGGCAATCCACTCACCTGAGCCTCCCAAAGGCACGGGATTACTTATACCCTCATATTTGGTCAAATGAACTTCATGTAATTATGCTAAGGGTTTTCTTTGTTGTTGGTGGTGGTATTCTGTTTATATGCTCCTAAAGAGTTTGCATTTTTCTTAATTTAAAAGTCACACTATTATTAAATTTTATGGAGTATTAAATCATATAGTATTCAATTCCTTTTTTTTATATTTCACTATCTGCTATTGTTTAAAATATCTACCTGGTAGAGATGAGTTTTATATGCTGCTTAATAAACTGCATTGTATTCTCTTCCTTTATTTTCCCAGAGAAATTGAATCTTAGTGGACACATTTTGTTCTTGTCTGCTACTTGCATTTTGCCTTATTTTATTCCTTCAGGATATGATTAGTGCATAACTATATCTAGTAGGATATAGGTAAAAGTGACTTTTGGCATGCCACAGAATATATTATGTTATCTATTGTGTTGTATTTTCTTGCATATCTATATATGAATTATATGTACATCTCTTGAATATTGCCTGATTGAATATTCTTCAAATAAACTGGGAGTTTAGAAATAAAAGAGAGGTACAGTGATTGAAGACACATAATTTCTTGATCTAGTAGTATAATATATGTGGGAGATAAACAACCAACCTCTTGAAAAGACTTCATGAGTACTAACAAGTTTTCAGGCAAAAACTAGATTTATTCAAGAGCAACAAAGTTGAGGGTGCTGGGAGCCGGCCACAGAGGCCCACTGAGCATTAGGGATCAGGGAGGGCCGTGGACCCCAAGACCACTAGAATGTGTTTGGGAGCTGTTGACCCCATTCCCTCCTCCACTTTTTCCACTTGGCACAAGCAACCAGGAAAGGCTCCTGCTGGCTCTAACAGAGGACTCTGAAACCAGAATGAACACAGCTAACTTGGGAGTCTATTGTTCCCATTTTCCATGGTTTATGGTTTTTGCTGTTAAACAATTTTAGTTTAACTTGGAGTCACATTGAGAAGGCTTCATGCAAGTCACAGGTTCTCTTAATGTGATTTTAGAAATTTATAGATATAGGTTTTAGAAAATAGTTTATATAGATTAAGAAAATTTAAGTAACCATTTTGTTATAGAAGTGTGGTTAGTTCAGTTTGATTCAGGGGGGCCAGTGAAGTTTGAATTAGGCCAGGTGGTGTTAGGAGAGTGTAACTATGGCAGCCACTGTTTTATAGAGACTAATTTGAATTAGCATAGAATAGTAAAATGTAATATATCATTATGTTGGTTTTGGGTGTAAGCATTGAATGATGTTATATAGCTGTAAACAATTTAGGCTACATAGAAACTGGATAAGAAACAAAAAGACAATTTGTGGTTGTTCTTTCTCATGTTCTTCCTCATGTTTGAAAAATACATCTGCAGCCGGGCTTGGTGGCTCAGCCTGTAATCCTGCACCTTTGGGAGACTGAGGTGAGTGGATTGCCTGATCCCGCGGGTTCAAGACCCGCCTGGGCAGCGAGACCTCATCTCTACAGTAAATAAAAAAATCAGCTGGGTGTGGTACAGTATGCCTGTAATTCCAGCTACTCGGAAGGCTGAGACGGAAGGATCGCTGGAGCCCAGCAAGTTGAGGCTGCGGTAGCTGGGAGCAGCCACTGCACTCCAGTCTGGGTGACAGAGTGAGACTCCAACTCAAAAAAAATACATCTGCTTGAGAGTGGGGGGTGTCCTGTGTGCACCTGGACCTGTTCATGTGAAAGGCATATGCTACCTTTTGTGTAACCATAGCAACAGGAGTTCCTGTGATGATAACTTTGCAGAGTTTGGGAATAAAAGCCCTGGTATAACGCTCAATAAATGGCTTCTGGTCACTTGAGCAGGAGTCCAGTCTCTTTCTCCCCCTCTTTCTTTCTCTTTATATCTATCCCTCTAGTTTAATCACTGAGGCTGTCTCACCTGTCAGGGACCCCCGATCTCCACAGAGGCAGGTCCCCCGCATGAGGGAATCTTTAAAAACTGCCAAGTACAATTTGATGATTTAATGTGAATGCCAGATAACACAGTAAAATGTTTCCACAAAAAGAGAGATGAGAAATGTGGTCACAGAATGTAATGCATTAAGATCGGAGTTTGAATAATGAGAATGATACGAGCTTCTTAAGTTGACTTAGAATAAAGGACTTGATAAAATCATCATGAAGTTCTCAGAAAGAAGTGTTAGTGAGTCTTTTAGTCTTAGAGTAAATGTGAGAAGGTATTTCCAGAATCATGTAGAGCTCTTGGTTACTCTGTCTTCTATCAGGTGAGTTCTCTGGGAAATGATAGGTATGAAGAAGGGAATAAAGGGCAGGGAGTAGGGACGTTTTTACCCACAGTTCAGTGACTCTCATCATCTGAAGATGGAAGCATGTAGAATTGGGCTCTTACATTAAGTTTATGAGTTTCTAAAAATTTCTGTGAAGCAGGTCTCTGGAATCTTAAGAAATGCATAATAATGTTTTATATCATATAATACGGTTGAATTAATATAATATGATTGAATTTGTCCTGGAAAGTGAGACATGGCAAGTTATTGAAATAATGCCCTTATATTTTTTATTCTACAAAGGTCTTTGAATTATCTTGAAATGTGCTTATAGTACCAGTCCTTGTAGAAGATAAATCAGAAGTGAAAGGCTATATTAGTGTCAGTTCAATAATGTTCAGTTACCAGAGTAGCAAAGTTTATTTCTCTGTTTCACCAGTAAGATGAACTCTTTCATGCCCCCCAAATATATATTATCATGCAGTGCTTGTAAATATTTAATCTTTAACTTCCTTCTCAGACTTTAATGTGAATTGTCTCTGAGACTCTGAAGGAATATTCTATTTGATTTCTTTTACATGAAGATATTAGATAAATGAAATTGAAAAGTCCCAATTGGACAACCGCTTTATAGAGAAAAAAGTTCTTCAGCAAAGATGCTGACTTTTAATGCATAGCCCTCACATTGGAATAACTCAAAGAACAGGTATTAATAGAATTCATTTGATCAATAAAATGCATGCAAAGAAGAGAGCACTAAGTTTGGATCCCCTGTTATATCTAGTCCAACAGCAGTAGCTAATATTTCCTGAACTCATTATGCACTAGATACTGTGCCAAGTAATTTTCCACCTTACCTACTCTGTAAAGCAACCTTCATTGGTAGGTAACTTTATCCCATATTTTTAACCACTGCTCCTAGTATATCACCCATCTTTGTGATTTCATAATAATACTGAAAACTCTCTTGATCTTGTAAAAAGATAAGAAATGTTTATATTTAATTAAAAATAAAATGGAAATTCAAAAATGTTTTTATCCTCAAAGACATAAGAATGTCTGCAAAGCAAATAATAAGTGTCAGAGATAATGATATGCTAATTTTTCAGGTTTGATTGTCATTGTATATGTGCATCAAAATATCATATGTGTATACTTTTATTATGTGTCAACTGAAAAAAATAAATATAAAAGGTCTTATCTTAAAAAAACTTTATATAACACTGCTCTTCATGATAACCCCTAACTTGAGAACACCACTTACCAAGAAGCTCAGACAAAATAATTGATATTTTTTCTCCTTAAATTTGCAGATTAGTATAATTAATGACAGATGTATAATAGGAAAAATATAAAATTAAAGAATTTGGGGGAATTTCCATTGATATATTATTTAATCTGTTTGTGCCACTCATGCAATTATTTTTGTTTATTCTTGCCTGATATTTTGTGGGGCACTTCAGAATATTGTTTGTAAATATTTATTAAAAATTTTGAAAGCTTTGCAATTAAAAATGCATTAACACAGAAGAGGTCAGACAATAGTCCTTCATTTATCTTTGAATGTTCTTTTATTCTTATAGGATATAAAGTGTGACTGAGCTGAACATCTATCTGTCTATTATGCACTATGTGCCATGCTTTTAGCAGGAAGAAAGGTGAGTATATTCACTTAAAGGACCTCAGAGTTAAATCAATATAACTATGAACAAAAAGCAAGACTGTAAATCAGTTTTTATTACTCTCAAACCATGTGGTCCATGACTGAAGTTAGAGAAATATACATCTGCAAACACTGCTAATTACCTTTCTTTGATTATCACTGTAATGAAAGATGAAAGTTGTTTATTACACTGAATTCACAATACATATGTAGTAACATATTCTTTGGCAATTTTATGCTATATTATAAAATTGCAAATAGTAAAAAGACCTGAAATCTAGTCCTAACTTTCCTTACGTAACCCTATAATACAAAATTACCTGGGCTTACATAAGGTTACAGTGACATAAATTTATTCATAATTGTGTGCATGTGTGTATATGTTTGTGTGGACACATGCTTCAAGGATAATTAACAATATGTGAGAATTGATCAAAGGTGAATTGATTACCAGTGAGGACAAAATGAGTCTGTTATTAATTTTCTGATTGATAAATTCAAATGTAATGTATCATAATTATCTGTTCAGGACAAAGAAACAACTCATTACAATTTGTCATTGAATGATAAGGAAGACATGACCTTTGACAAACTGCTTTCATGATTCATTCATAAGAAAATTGAAAAATGATACATTTGTCTATTTTTTTTTGAGTTGGAGTCTCACTCTGTTGCCCAGACTGGAGTGCAGTGGCTGCTCCCGGCCACCGCAGCCTCGACCTGCTGGGGCCCGGCGATCCTTCCACCTCAGCCTTCTGAGTAGCCGGAAAATTACAGGCACGCGCTACCACGCCCGGCTAATTTTTTGACTTATTGTAGAGATGAGATCTTGCTGCCCAGGCGGGTCTTGAACCCACAGGCTCAGGCAATCCACTCACCTCAGTCTCCCAAAGGTGTGGGATTACAGGCTGAGCCACTGAGCCTGGCTTACATTTGTCTAGTTAAGTGAAGCTAAAATAATTATTTTTTAACTTTCAATTTTTTTAAAATTGTGGAGTACAATTCAGGGTTAGGTATTCAAATATTCATTGAGCAGCTACCCTTGTTGATGAGATATGCCCCCCTTACCCAGGGAGTTTTCCACTATTGCCAATCCCATCTTCCCGCCCCCTGCCCCCCCCAAAGTTTCCCACTACTGTCAAACCTTTTCTAATAGTATTGCAATATTGTTCAAGGTCCACTTATGAGTGAGAACATGTGATACTTAGTTCATCATTTCTGTGAAAGATCACTCAGTATTATAGAGTCTAAGTCCATTCAGGTTACTGTGAAGTTCATAATTTTGTTCTTCTTTATGTGTGCATAATATTCCATTGTGTATATGTACCACATTTTTTTATCCAGTCTTCTTTTGATTGACAGCATGATTGGTTCCATGTTCTTGCTATTATGAACAATTGTGTGATAAACATATGTATGCAGGTGTCTTTTTTATAGAGTGATTTGATTTCTTCCAGATATGTTCCCAGTAGGGGGATTGTGGGATCATATGGAAGGTTGATTTTTAGAACTTTTAGGAATCATCACAGTTTTCCACAGAGGCTGTAGTAGTTTACACTCCCACCAACAGTGTAGAAGTGTTCCCTTTTCACCACATCTTCCCTAGCACCTGTTATTTTTTGAGTTATTGAAGATGGCCATTCTGACTGGAGTTAGGAGGTATCTCAGTGCAGTTTTAATTTGAATTTCTTTGATGACTAGTGAGGATGAACATTTGTTCATGTATTTGTTGGCTGCTCATATGTCTTTTTTGAGAACTGTCTATTCATATATTTTGCCCACTTTGTAATGGGACTGTTTTTTTTTGGTTTGTTTCCTTTCAGCACGTTTGAGTTCCTAGTAGATCCTAGATGTTAGGCATTTGTTAGACATATAGTTGACAAATATTTTTTTCCCAGTCTGTGGGCTGTCTCCCTGCTCTCTTGATGGTTTCTTTGGCTTTGCAGAAGCTTGTCAGTTTAGTGAGGTGCCTCTTTTCTGTCCTATCTCTTATGGAATGGACACATAGGGTTTTGCTCAGGAATTCACCTGAGGAGACAAGAACCTATTCAGTAAATGGTGCTGGGAAAACTGGCTGACATGCAGAAGATTGAAACAGGACCTCTACCTATTTGCACACAAAAAAATTAGCTCTAAATGAATCAGAGACCTAAACATAAAACCTCAAACTATAAGAATCCTAGAAAATATGGGAGACAATCTTATGAAAATTATTTTATTCTCAAAGGGGTTTTCTAGTGAAGGGCATGAGGCTCTCTTGTGTTTAAGATGCTATCAATGAATTTGAAGAGAATACTTTAACAATACTAATCAGATTCATAGAAGATTGTAAGCTAGAAAAGATGAATGACATGTTAGGATTACAGCTATGTGGAGAAAAAATAAATGCAAAAATCCAGAAAATATGATGTTTTTAATCATTATTCATATATTGCTCTTATCTGGATGGAGCACTTCATGTTCTATGTGGGTAAAAAGTGGCTTATGTATAAAGTCAACAGTGTGATTATCAAAGACTCCAGTTTACTTTCTACTGTATAGACAATGAATAGTCCCAACCCATAGACTAGGGTATTCTTTTAAGTTTCATGTAGTCAGGCACAGTACATTCTTTCTTTAAAGGGTTAAAGGGGTAACTGACACAATGCAACATGCCCAGATAAGAAACAAAAGTAGGGAGTGACTTCAAGACTTTCAAACATGTAAGAGGAAGCATGTCTGAAAAACCTTGACAGGGTAATCAGAGTTGTCTCTCAGTGTTTGAAGGGTTGTGATTTAGCCAATGGGACTGAGACAAAAGGACAAAGAGGTGTAAATTATAGTGTCATTTATTAAATGTAGGAAACACATTTCCAACAAAGTTTAGTTTAATGGTATTACTCAAATTGCTAGTTTTTTCCTTGTTACTGAAGTGAGAGGTGTTAAAACATTTGAATGTGGCAGAAGATTAATTAGTTCGGTAAAAATTTAGATAATGTGACTTTTAAGCAACTTTCAATCCTCAAAAGCTAGAAATGTAGTAGTTAACTTATTTTTTGTAATAAGAGGAATAAAATTGTAGTCTCTATCTTCTGATTTAAAACATATGCTTAATGTAAACAATGTTATTTTTATTACTTTTACTAGCTCCACATAGCAAATGCTTCTGTGGACACATAGTGAGCAAAAATAATCCATGTGTATTTCTCCCTGATGATTCAATCATATCTATAGGAGTTAATATGAAGAGTTTTAGTCTGTCATTTGTTTTTTTGGTCAAAGTATAAATTAGGATGACAGTAAGAACTCATTTTGGAGACCCATCAGGCTTTGAAAATGGTGTGCCTTTACTAGAGGTTATGTAATAAACTATCAGTAAATCACCAGAACTTGATAAGTTAATGTTGACTTTGTTGTCATAATAACTGCAGCTTGTCCACCGGAATTTAACATTGTGATTATTTTAGTCTGTCACTAAATATTTATCCTCCATATAAGTCATTGTAATGAGACTGTGACAGAGGCAGCACTGACTTTTCAAATAGTAGCTTACAGGAAAGAGTAATTATCTCTGTACCTCAGGACTGATATGAACCATCTAATTGAGACTTTAGTCTGACCATTTTTTAATAAAAACTTACTCTTAATACTTTTAAATGGTGGGTCAACCTGTAGTCCCAGCACTTTCTGAATGCTGAGATGGGTAGATTGCCTGAGCCCATTGGTTCTAGGCCAGCCTGGGCAACTTAGTGAGACCTAGTCTCTACAATAAATAAAAAAAATAGCCAGGCATGGCATTGAGTACCTGTATTTCTGGCTACTTGGAAGGTTGAGGTGAATTTCTGAAGCCTAACAGGTCAACGCTGGGGTGGCATTGAGTGTGCCATTGCAGTCCATCCCAGGCAATGGAGTGAGACTCCAATTTGAAAACAAAAAACTTTAAAACTAACAAACACAAAGTAATGTTAAATTAGCACATACACTAAGCCAGCATATTTAAAAAGGGAGAATGAAGAATTTTAACTGGAATTGCTGAACTTCCCACAGTTCTGATGAGTCTTATTTTTGACAAAATTCTTCGTGTATGTGTGTGTGTATAATTTTTACTTTTTAAATAAATGTTATTTTATTATAGAGATGTGGGGTGAAAGTGATGATTAAATATATAAATAGGCTGCATGCAGGTGAAATTGTGGCTTCTACATTAGCACAAGGGAGGGATCGAAAATCTCTGGGCCCTGTCATGGGATGGAGGATGGAAGACAGGTTGAAGGCATGGATAACACAAAGGACTCCTGGTAGTCAGACTTTAACCCTCTTGAGAAGTCTTAAATATTTTGGAAAGAAGACATGAGAAGAATTGAGTGAAAGGACAAAAAATTGTAAACAAATTTTGAGGTTTCCTAAGGGCAAGTGTTTGATGTTTTTGTTTGGGTGTTTCATCATTTTGGTACAGAGTGTTGTGATTTATTTTATTATATAAAAGGCAAGAATATATTCCTATTTCAAGTACAAATTATTTTTGAAATTACCATATTACTATTTATTAGCAGGCAGGTATGTATCTTGACTTCTGATGAGGTGCGCAAGAGTGGACTGGGGTTTGGGGCTGAACCTTGCAGCTGGGATGACCGGTCCTGCTCCACCAGGCTGCAAATGCCCCTGCAACATGTATCTCCTGTACCTGTGAGCATGGCCGAAGCTGTGGGAGGACATCTGGTTTCTCTGGAGGAGGTGAAGTCATCCAACCCCTTGAACTGCTGGCCTCATGGTGCCAAGTTCAAGGTCAACCCAGAAAGTGAGCAGTAGAGTGCATGGAGGATGTGCCATTCCCAATCCACTATCTCCTGGAGTCCCAGCAGGGGCTTTGAGGTGGTGAAGGCTGGATCCTGGCCACCAATAGGTCAGCAATAACAAACTCTCCCAGAGAGTAAAGAAGGTGTGGAAGCCACAGCTGTTTGAGCATGAGCTCTACAGTGAAATCCTGGACAAAAATTTCAGTTATGGTGAGAATACAGACAATGGACCTCATTGATGAGGCCTACGGGTTTGACTTCTATATCCTCAAGATCACAAAGGAGGATTTGTGTTCCAAGTTTGGGATGGATCTGAAGCAAGGAATGTCTCTGAGTCTTGCCCAGCCTGATCCCCAACTGCACTCCAATAACCCTGAGCTGTAGACAGCCATCTATGACAAGTACTAAGAGTTTGTCATCGCAGAGGAGGAGGCAGAGTGGATCAGCCCAACCCTGGAAGAGGCTGTGGAGAAGCAGAGGCTTTTGGAGGAGAAGGACGCCATCCCTCTGTTCAAAGTCTACATGGAGGAGTTGATCAGGCAGCTGCAAGTGCAGGCACCATGGGAGCCTGTGATGGTGCAGAAAGAGCCAGCAGGTGGTGGCACAAGTGACTGCGCAGCCACTCTGAGCTAACCATGGGGCTCTGTGCCCCTTGCTGTGTTCCTTGCATTGTGGACACAACCTGGGTGGATGGGATGGCCACCTGTGAGCAGCAGGTGAATCTTGCTTCTTGTGTGCTGGTCACTCTGCACCCAAATTGAGATTGGCTCAGTGGAGCCCTGAGGGGACTTTTGTCCTTGGACTCCCAAGAGGCCTGGCTCAGGCCAGAGTGCCCTGCCCTATGGGTGCTCCAAGCAGTAGTCCTTGTGCCTGTGGAGTAAGAAGTGAGTAAAGTCTGTGTCAAGCTGTGGAAAAATATATATGTATATATAAGCAATTATAAAAAATTAAAATGAAACTTCATACAGGAAGTACAGATTTCACATGTTAAATGTCAATATTTTTTGAGGCTTAGAAGGCATTGCTTCTCAAATTATTTTACCCAAATACAGCTATCACATATTCACTCCAGTCATCATAAATAGCAGCAAATATATGGATGCTTCATGCTTTAAGAAATTATTTAAGAAATTATTAGGAATATTACATTTTACCTCCTAAACATATTTAATATAAATAGCAATGCATTATCTTTCAAATGATATAAAATAATTGACATTCCGGGAATATATGCCATTTTTTTCTGTCTTTACATTCTTCTAGCTTTAGAAGAACATATGAATGATATAAAATTCGTTGCTGTTAATACCACTTTAAAAATTTTGAATTAAATGCTTTGTTAGCAATAAAAAAAATTTTGTTAGCACGCCAATATTTCCATTCAGTGTGTATTTATTTAATGTTTTTATGGTAAAATACACATTTGATTTGATTCTATTTATAGCACTGACTACAATTTTTAACTCATATGAGAAATGAAATATAAAGAAAACTACATTAATGGAGACAAAATGTATTTGACGATCAAGAGTTATACTTCAAGCAAATGAAGTTTCAAAAAAAGTCAGTTTACTTTGTATAAACAGTAACATACTTCATTCCTGTATGTTAGCAAAGTTCAAAAAATAAATGAAAAATATAAATAGCACAAATATAGATAATATAATACAGTTAATTTCAATATCTTTTTGTAGCTACTTTATTTCTGAAATTTCATTACACTTTGTTAAATAAAATTTTAAATCACTGGATTTAAGATTAATAGTATCCAAATTTCCTGATAGTATATATTCAATGACTATTTCTCCAAATTTGGAACAAATATTATCCTAATATTATACTGATTTCTAACTAAGCATAATAAATTGACTAATTCAGATTTATACAAATACAGATGTTAGTTTAGTAAGATAATTTGCCTTTAGATTGGTTATATCTTGATGTTAAAAATATAATTATTACAATGAATTATAAATCAGATTACTTTTGACTAGTTTGGGAATTAAGAAAATAATCTGTAATTCAAGAGATGATAAAGTAAAATAAAGATTTTTAAATCAGATAATTTATATAATTACTCATAGCCCACTGATGTTGCTTATATATATATTGTACAAAAATTCAGAACATGTATTATTTGAAATATTTTAAAAGAAAAATGAGGAATTTTCATATCAAGGAAGATATCCATTAATTACTTTATTCTTTGTCCTTCTATCTGACTTAGCTGATTAGTTATTTTTTCTCAATTTAGCAAGGGAGATTCAAAATTAGAAATGTTCCCACTGGTCTCAAATGCTCTACAAATGCTAAGGCATGAATATGACAGCATAAAAACCTGTATGAAATTTAGCATTCTATATTCCTTATTACAGACAAAACATGGATGCACACCTGAAGTTTTATCAAAACCCTATATTCCCTATAATGCAAAGGTTAAAAATAATTTGTGTATTATTTTATTTTATTATAGTAGTATTACTAATTCATGGTTAATCTTTAAAAGATTGTATAGTGACATTCCTTGATAATTGATTCCTGAAAAAAAACTTTACATGAATAAAATAATTATGGTATGGGAAATGATTTTTATCTTCAAATTCCTTTTTAATTTCTACTTAAAAAATCATGTAGGTTTTTCATGTGATTTCTGATGATTGTTAAAATTATTTGCAATATTGTGGCCTGTACAAAATCAAACGTAATAAATCAGTTTCCTCTAAAAACATTTTAATGTTACATTACACAAATTAAATATAAAACTATCCTAAAAATGGAAAACTAAGCTGCAATTTTAATGAATACAATTATAATTCAAGAACAAAGAAACAAAGCTTAAACTCTTAAGATTTAGATTAAACTATTAAGATTAGTCTATTAAGGCACAGAAAGCAATATTTTAATTTTTTTTGGTTTAAGTTGCTGTATTTTAATAGAGAAGTAGAAACAACAACCTATGCTCCATGTCTTTAAATATTGTTGAGAAATTAGATGAATAAATGCATTTTATAAAAGGTATTTTAAAGAGAGGAGATGATTTGTATCAGTAAACACGAAGCCTGTAATAAGTTTCAAAGAAATTGAGTCAAAATTTGGAAGAAACAAAAGTGAACTAAAGAGTTGGGAGTATCCCAATGTCTATAAGGGTATTTCCTACATTTTCTAAGATTTTTATACTTTGAGGTTTTACATTTAGGTCTTTGATCCATTTGGAGTTGATTTTTATATATGGTGATATGTAGGATCTTGTTTCACTTTTATGTATGTCGTCAGTCAGTTCTCCCAGCACCATTTGCTAAATGGTCTCCTTGTTTTTATATCTGTTGTTTTATTGAATTACATTTATAATTCTATGTATGCTGAGCCAGCCCTGCATCCCAGGGGTGAAGCTTGCTTGGTCATGGTGGATAATTCTTGAGATGTGTTGCTAGATTCGATTTGCTAGAATCTTGTTAAGAATTTTTGCATCTATGTTCATCAGGGATAATGGTTTTCTTTTTTACTTTGGTTTCTGCCCTGTGTGATGTTAGCTTCATAAAAAGATTTGAGGAGAGTTTCATCTTTCTCATTCTCCTGGCATACTTTCAATAGGTTTGATATTAGCTCTTCTTTGAATGTTTTGTAGAATTCTCCTGGAAAGCCATTTCATCCAGGGCCATTTGTGTAGGTAGTGATGGAGTCAATTTCCTGGGTTGCTATTGTATTTAAAGTTGCAGTCTTTCTTCCAACTTGGTAAGTTGTATGATGCCAGAAACTCGCCATTTCATTAGGTTTTCAAAGTTGTTTCCATACAGGTGTACATAGTAAACTCTGATAATTTGTTGTATTCCCTTAGGATCAGTAAATGCTGATAATTTGTTGGATTCCCTTGGGATCAGTTGTTACTTGATCTTTTGCATTTCTAATTGAGTTTATTTGGGCATTTTCTCTATTTTCGTTGGTCAATCTTACTAAGGGTTCAACTTCATCAACTTTGATTATCCTTTCAAAGAACCAGTGCTCTATCACAGAGTCAAAGAACTGAGTACCACTTGTTCTCATTCATAAATGGACCCTGAACATTTATCATAATACTACAAGAAAGGGATTGGCAATAACAAGACACTGTCAAATGAGTGGAGGGATACATAGCATCAATAAGGGTACTGGATGGTAAACCAGGAAAAGTGAAGACCTTTCAGAGGCCCAAACTTCACCTGCACATAGACCACTTATGTACCTAATCTTAATTGTACCCTACTTCTTTAAAATAAAATAATTATTTCGGGAAAAATTTAAAAAACATTTACTTGTAATAGTGTAAAAAATATATAATAGCCTTTAATAACTTGGTTAGCATAAGTAACTCCATTTTGTAAGAAATCCTCCTTCTTAACCCAGAGATGACCCCTCTGCATAACCTTCCTCTAATCACACACTGTAGCCTTCTTATAGTGAGAAGCCTACATTCTTGTTGCCCTCTGTGCCTGAAAACTCCTTTTTCTTTTTTTTTTTTTGAGTTGGAGTCTCACTCGGTCATCCAGACTGGAGTGTAGTGACCGCTCCCAGCCACTGCAGCTTCAACCTGCTGGGCTCTGGCGATCCTTCCACCTCAGCCTTTCAAGTAGCTATAATGTGCTACCACGCCCAGCTGATGTTTTTGATTTATTGTAGAGTGAGGTCTCGTTGCCCAGGCAGGTCTCGAACCCATGGGCTCAGGCAATCCACTCACCTCAGCCTCTCAAAGGCACGGGATTTCAGGCTGAGCCACTGAGCCCGGCAACTCCTTTTTCTTATCACAAGTTTTGTATCTAATCTAACTATACCACAACTCACTGAGAAATTCAAATACTCTGCCAAGAAATGTAATCATATCTGTACTGATTTATGCCTTTATAAATCCCCTGCTTACTCTGTTTGGTGCTGAGACTTTTTTTATGGCAATAGCCTAATCTCGACCACTGGCTAATAAAGGACTCATATTCAACTTTCTGCATGTTGGTGACTTCTTTCTCGCACTTTGCCTATAACATTTGAAGGTCCTAGTGGGATTTACCAAACCCAGGAGGCAGCCTCACTTCGGGTTTCCCTGGCTTGGTGGAGAATTTATAGGAGAGGTGCCCCCTGAAGACATTCCGGGGCCCCATAAACTCTCACCTGGCTTGGAGGGAGTTGGAATGGCCACTGGCTTCCCATCACCTCAAAAGAACCTGAGTCCATCTGTACTCTCCTAGGAGGTAAGAATCTGTTCTGTTTGTGGCCATAACTCTGTTTAAAGGGAATCGTGACCTAACGAGGCTGTTCCTTGGGCATTATTCATTAAGCCAAGATGTTGGCTGAATAGAGTTCTGGTTCAGTTTCTGATTTCAGTTTTGATTTACCTTTACTGGTATTCTGATTTCACTTTTGATTTGTTTTTAGTGGTATTCTGATTTCAGTTTTGATTTGCCTTTACTGGTATTCTGATTTCACTTTTGATTGCCTTTACAGTTTTTTGACAACACGGGGTCTCAGACTTTTAAACCCTCCAGTCCTCTGGACTGCATGTTAAAGAATTTCTCTGTTGCATTTGCTGAGGACTACAGAATTTCTCTGTTGGATATGTGTGGATCTGCCTTCAAATGGCAGGCTCTGGACCCTCTGTAAATTTGACTGGCCTTTGTTTCATGTTGGATGGTCCTCCACAGGGTCTCTGGATGTCCATGTCACTGAGTCTGACAGGGACTACTGGTCACCTGCCCAGTTTCCTTATAATAACCAATAGCTAAGCTTGGTCCAAATCCCCCCTTATGGATAAAGGCATATTCCCTTGAAACCCCCAGTCACATCCTTGTTTCTAGATATCTGGCCTCTATCCCTCCTTTTCCATTCTCCCCAACTCCTACTACCACTGGGTTGCAACCTGTTTAACCCCTTCTACTGAAGATCTCCTTAAGAACCCAGCTACTCTAACTTTAATCCTCTGCCTTATAATATTCAGGTTTCTTCATCTACTGTCACCTCTTCCACCTTCCCTTTGCCTTCCCCACTTTGACTATCTGTCTCCATTCTTGGACTGATTCTTTCCCTTTCCTTCCTCTACAGGAAGTTTCTCTTGTGCAGGGGACAGATCAGACCAAGTGGTCCTTCTTGGTATATGCTCCTTTCTCCACCTCTGATCTGTACAAATGAAAATACCAAAATACACCATTTTCAGAGAAGCCACGGATTCTGACTTCTCTAATGGAATCAGTCATGCACACTCATCATCCCACCTGGAAATATTGCCAGCATCTCCTTTTAACCCTATTTACCGCTGAGGATCAAGAACACACCAGTGCTGAAGCTGAAAAATCTATTCTAGCCACAACTGTGGGCATACAGGAAGAAAGTCAGGAAATATTAGATGAGTTTTTTCCCTCTTCTCACCCAAATTGGGACCCTAACACTTCTGCAGGCTCCAGAGCATTAGGTATCACCTGACTCTATTAGCTGGTTTGAGGGAAGTGGCCTGGAAATCTATCAATCTTTATAAAATGACCAAGATTGTCCAGGGTCCTGAGGAATCTCTAGAGGCCTTTCTTGAATACTTCAGGAGACTTTTCCTACCTATACCCTGTTCAATCCCTAGGACCCTAGGAATGCTCAAGCTATAAATTTGACATTCATTGCTCAAGTGGTTCCAGACATCAGAAAAAAATGTTACAAAAGCCTGAGGGATTTTCAGGAATGAATATTTCACAGCTACTTGAAGTACCTCAAAAAGTTTTTAATAACCATGATGCTGAGAACAGAAACAGGCAATGCAAGGTACAGATAAAACAGCTAGACGTCAGTTGAGAATATCAGTAGCTGCCCTCCGAGCTCCCCAATGTGACTCAAAACTGCCACACCAGAGAAAAGGGAAAACTAAGAAAGAACAAAAGGGGACTGATCGCCCCTCATTAGCTAAAAACCAGTGTGCATATTGCAGATAATTTGGTCACTGGAAAAAGATTGTCACTGACACTCAAAGGCAGACAACCCCAAGCCAGTCTTGGTGCTGCCATCTGTTCAGGAAACTGAAAATGACTTGGACTGAGGAGATCAAGACTTTTTTTTCTTAGGACCCCAAAAGCACGTGGCAATTGCCACTATTGGGGCCACCTGGTTCAACTTCTGGTGGACACCAGGGCAGAATTTCCAGTCCTAAAGTCACCATTGTGTCCTGTCTGGCAAAAAAATATCAGCTCAGGGGGCAATGGGGGCAATGGGAGCAATTGCCAGCTGTAAATTTTCTTCTAATCTAATTGTTGATTTAGGACAAAAATGGGTTACCTACTCATTCAACATTGCTTCAGACTGTCCACTTCCTCTTAAGGACGAGGATTTGCTTCAAAAGTTAGGAGCTACATTGTTTTTTCACCTGAAAAAACAGAAATCTTTGTTCCCACTGCCTATTGGATGCTTTTAACTGTTCCACTTTCTGAAGAATACCTCCTAACTTCTAATTCTCCCACTGTGAATGTCTTGTCAATCTTATGTTTTATAATTACAGCAGGAGTTTCCTTCACTCTGGCTGGAGACCAACCCACCAGGATTAACAAAGCATCATCCTCTGGTCGTGGTGAGTCTGTTGGCATCAGCCACCCTAGTTCATGTTCATCCATACCCTTTGAGTTTAAAGGCCTGAAACAGAATTGCTCCACACATTACAATACTCTTAACAGCTAATAATTTAATACCATGCAAGTCAGCATGGAGCACTCCTTTCTTGCCAGTACAAAAATCAGGAACTTCTGATTATTGACCAGTTCTGAACTTAAGAGAGGTCAATAAGCAGGTTGAGACAATTCATTCTTCTTTTCCCAATCCATACACATTGCTCAGTCTTCTTCCCCCTCAACATTGAATGTACACTGTGTTGGATTTAAAAGATGCCTTCTTCTCTATTCCCTTGTCCCCTGTCAGAAAATGCATCTATACTTTTGAATGGACAGATCCTGACTCAGGGGACACTAGTCAGCTGACTTGGACCCAGATGCTACAAGGGTTCAAAAACTCCTCAACAACTTTCAGGGAGGTCTTGCAATAGGACTTATCAGGGTTCCATGACTTGCACCCTGAATGTACTTTACTCCAGTATGTAGGTGATCTCCTGCTCAGAGTGGCAGACTTAGACTCATGTTTAAAATGTACCAAAGCTCTATAACATCTCCTGCGGGAGTCCAGTTCCAGGAGAGAGTCAGGGCTTGAGATGGGGGAATCGGGAAGCAGCAAAAAAGAAAAGACTAAAACAACAGGATCCTTCTTCCTGGGGAGAGTTCAAGACTTTGCCAATTTTTATTCAATTCTTACAAGCTTATATAGTTTTTTTACTGACTCCCCTTCTCACAAAATGTATCCCATGTTGCACATTAAATGTTTACATCATGTTTTTTCCTTTGTTTATGGGAAAGTTGACCTTTAAAAGTTTCATTTTGTTCCTTTCTGCTACCAGTGGTGTAACAAAATACCAGCTGCCAATTTATCAGCCACATCCTGTGACCTCTAGGCCAACTGAATCTCTTCCCCTCACTATTCTATTTCTTTTCCTTTACTAATCTATTTTCTTAATTCTACTCTTATATTTACTTTTAGCAGCAATATATTGACTTGTTTTTTCTTTTATATAACCACCCTTACCCACTACGAATTCTTAATACTCTAGTTTTTAAAAACTTTAACTTTCTTAATTCTAATTGCCTTATCTATATTACTTGCTATTTTCTTATCACCTATTTTACAGTTTATATTTCTAAGCAGAACTTAAGTCTAAATCTACACTATATATGAAATTAATCTTACTTCTAATCCTAGATGTATTTAATTTTAAACCTACATTAAGTGTGTATAATTTTAAGTTTACCTTAAAACTTAATTATTTCCTATTCCTTCTGTTACTTATATTTAACTAATACCTACATCTGTAATAAACATTTTTAAAATTATAACTGTTATTTATTTATTTAATTCCAATCCTTACTTTAATTTTAACCCTCTTTCTAATTAAGCTATAATGTAAACTAAAATGTCTGTGACTTGTTTTTCCCAAAAACACCTGTTTTTTGGAGATACTTTGTCTCAGTTTCTCACTTCCTCATCAATCACAACTGTCAATGTTGTTACTTATAAAGGATATGAGGAAGTACTTGTTTTTCCTTTTTAGCTAAAGGTTTCAAAATTTGCATTCCCTTGTCCCTTCAGGGGGGAGATTTTTTGCTATTGAGCCCTTTTTGCGTTTCTATACATAGGTTTACTACTAATTCCACATCCTTGCACATTCTAGCTAATTATTTTATTTATCAAGCAAAGTGTTTTTCAAGCCTAAGCACACATTCCTTTAAGGCCAAAAGGAGTCCTTCAATAGGATCCATGGGGCTCTGCCTCCAGCATAGCTGCTTCCCACTGGGGCTCTGCTCCCATTCAGCATTTTTCCCATTTTCGGGTAACCTCCATTTTGCATCTTTAGGAGTTTCTGGCATCTCCCCCTTTTTTGTTTTTTAGAATGGTGAGGTAGATAGTATTAAAGTTCCGATGACCAACTTTTCTTAGTTTCTGGATAATGACTGGTAGGATAAACAGCAAAAACAAAATGATTAGTCCAATTGCTATAAAATTGTAAATTAAATTCCAAAGAGAATTAGAAGAAATAAATTGAATAAGAGTATCTGTGAATTTAGATGCCAATTGAGAAAACGAAGTTGGAAATAAATGGGCTTGAGAAATAGCCATGATTTGAGTGTGCAGCTGCTGAATGCCTAGGGTTGAATTTGTGGAGTACCAAACTTCCATTAAGTGTTTTTGGACATCAGCCCAGCTAATATTTTGCCCATTATATGGCATAGGAGTAACACAAATCCATTTAAATTGGGCATGACAAGCAACAGACATTTGGACTTTAATATGCTGTATTTGATTTCCTAAATATAACAACGCTGATTCTAAAGCATTTAACCTATCAATAATACCCTTATCTATTTGTTCTTGAGTAAACAAAGGTAAACTAACATTTTGGGATAACTCGTTCACATGTTCAGCAGTATGTACTTCCTGTACTAAAGCAGCTGCGGAAGCTGCTACAGATCCTATTATGGCAATTAATGCTGCAATTTCTAATATAAAGGCAGCCACAAACCTTCGAGATCTAGCTAAAGTAGAAGTTACTTGTTCCAAAATGAATGTTCCAGGAGTAGCATACCAAGGGATGGGCAGCTTAACAGGTACAAATACATATGCCGGATGTTTTAATAAAAACATTTGAGCAAGGTTTTTACCAACACAATTAGACAGTGAACAATTTTCACTAGTAATTTCAAAATGACAATATTTATAAATCAAAGAATATTGAGAATGAAAATTTGCAATCAATAAAGCATAACGAGAATCAACACACACCTGTAAAAAAGTGGTAAAATGAGAATGGGGTCGATAAAGTGTTATGGGGCCTGTTGCTGCAAATAACCGATAAAGCTGGGGTTGTAATGAACTATTCTGAGACCAAGAACTTTGGAAAATAGGTGTAGCCCACCCATATAGGGACCAACTATCTAAAATTATAGGGGGTGGGATTTGCAGGTAAGAGCTGTTCCAGTTAATTCTTAAATTGGATCCTGAATTAAGATAAGATCTATAATTATACTTGGGTCTGGAGATTGACCAATTGTATATTTTTATAGAGGAAAATTTATGAAAAGGTGATATTGGTTCAAATAATTTATAGGACACAGTAGTATTAAACCTACATATCTTCCACGTAGGGAACCTGTCATTTATCCCTATTGCATCCCAATAATGTCTTACATGCATAATATCAGTACAAAGGGAAATATTATTATTTTGGGTTTTCTCTATAAAATAATGACCATTAGTACTGTATACATCAGTGGGACCGTAAAATGTGAGCCCCCACAGATTACTCCAACCTCTAGAAGTAGGGGAATTTGTAAGAGTAGTTCGGAGACGAGGCAAGATGGCGACGGCATAGGTGAACTGGTGAGATTCTCTGAACGTGAGTTCCCAAAAAGGCTATCACTTCGCTACCCCCATCCCCCAGCCCACCACCAACCCGCGCTGGGGGCAGGCCCGGGAACTTCAGTCCCACGCAAGGCCAGATATTGCGCCCCCGCCCCACTGCTGCCGTTCTACTCGTGTGTGGAAGTCTCCGGTCCCAGCCCCCTCCAGATCCCTCCCCGGCTGCATTGTCTCCAGCCCGGCACCCGGCATCAAGCCGCCGGTCACACAGGGAGGCTCTGGGCACCCGCCACTCAGAGACGCTGGTTCCATTTCTGGCTGAAGTCCTCTGTTGGGTCCCAGCACCACTCTCGCTGTCTAGAGCCTGCCCTTTGGAACTTTGGAGCTCTGGAACTCCGGGTCCACCCTGGCTGAGGCACTCAGCGTGAGACCCCAAATCAGAGGACCCAGACAAGCGGAGAAAAACAGATCTGCTTAAACTGCCTTGCCATTCTCCAGGAAGAGACTTCCATTGCCCTGCCCACCTAGCAACAAACTTTACCTCATTTCCTAAGGCCAGGTATTGCAGCGTGCGGGGAAGTTTTGGGTCCCTGCTCCCTCCAGCTCTCTCCCCGGCCCGGCACCCGGCACCGCAGGTCGCACAGGGAGGCTCTGAGCGCCCGCCCCTCAGAGACACCGGTTCCATTACTGGCTGAATACTCTGTAGGGACCCAGTGCCACTCTCGTCATTTACAGCCTGACTTTTGGAACTTTGGAGCTCTGGAACTCCGGGTGCACCCTGGCTGAGGCACACAGCGTGAGACCCCAAGCCAGAGGACCCAGACAGCGGAGAAAACAGACCTGCTTAAACTGCCTTGCCATTCTCCAGGCAGAGACTCCCATTGCCCCGCCCACCTAGCAACAAACTTAACTCAGCTCCTAAGGCAACAGTGTGAAACAGGAGACAAAGCCCCACCCCTATGCTGCAACGAAAAACAAAAGGGAGAGGCTGGAATCGGAGATCACAGAAGTGACTCTAGTCTGATCGCTTATTTTGACCTATGATTTTATCATTGAAACTGTTGGTCTAGATTACGTTTGGTGTTTACCTTCTGACTTATACTGTTTCTTGATTTTTTTGGCCTGTCTCTGTTTAGCTATCAGTATTCTTCAGGGAATCTTTCTTACCTGTCTTTTTTCACTTCTTCCCAGCCCTGTGTCTCTCTCTCACCTGATAGTTGGTATGTATATCTGTTTTCCCTCTTGCACTTCTCCCTTTCGCTTATCTTTGACTTATGATTTTATCATTGTAACTGTTAGTTTAGATCACATCTGTTGTTGACCTTCTGACCTACACTGTCTCTCGATTTTATTGACCTGTGTCTGTGTAGCTATCAGTACCTCCTTAGGCAATCTTTCTTACGTGTCTTTCTTCACTTCTTCCCGATCCTGTGACTGTTTTTCACCTGATAGCTGGTATGTATATCTGTTATCCCTCTCGCACTTCTCTCTTTCGCTCATTTTGACTTATGATTTTATCATTGTAACTGTTGGTTTAGATCACGTTTGTTGTTTACCTTCTGACTTACACTGTTTCTCGATTTTATTGCCCTGTCTCTGTGTTGCTTCAGTACTCTTTAGTACTATGTAGCTATCAGTACTCTTTCTTACGTGTCTTTCTTCACCTCTTCCCAGCCCTGTGTCTCGTTCTCACCTGATAGATGGTATGTATATCTGTTTTCCCTCTCGCGCTTCTCTCTTTCTAACTCCCTATTGACCCCCCCTTCCTCCATTATTTTCCTCTTCTATATGCCCCCTTTTTAAATCTAGGGACCAAGACTGCAAACTGCTGAATAGACAGACTGTAAAGCAGAGGGAAAAGTGAACAAAACCAGAAGACCCTCATAAGGAAGAACAGGTCATTGCAGAAGAGAAATAAAAGCAACCCCACCTTCCCTCAAAAACAGAATTGAAGAGGGGGAGGGAAAGGGGTAAAGGGAGAAAAATCTACAGAAATGAAGAAAAACCAAAAGAAGAGTATGGGTCTCTCCCAGACGCCTGGGAGAGCAGACACTGAGAAAATTGACTTTGGAATACAAACAATGAAAAGTCCCCAGAATGAAGGGTCTCAAAATGCAAATGTAGATATCAAAACAATAATGGAGAGACTAAAAAGAATTGAGGAGACACAAGAAGAAACTAGGAAGGAGCTGATATCTGAGATAACAGTAATAAAGAATACTGTGAATGAAATAAATAACAAATTGATAAGCATGGAAAGCAGAATTACCCAAGCAGAAGAAAGAATCTCAGAGCTTGAGGACCAAAATATAGAAATAACCCAAACTCTTAAAAACACAGAAAATAAGCTAAAAAAGACAGAACAAAACCTTCAAGAGATGAGTGACTACCTCAAGAGGCCTAACCTAAGAATAATCGGACTCCATGAGACGGAAAGAGAAACAGAGACCACATTGGAACAAACTTTCCACGAGATCATTCAAGAAAATTTCCCTCATCTAATCAGTGATACAAAAATTCAAACACAAGAGATTCAGAGAACCCCCGCAAGACAACAAATGAGAAGACCAACTCCTAGACACATAATAATTCGCCTAAATAAAGTGGGCACAAAAGAAAAAATCCTAAAGGCAGCAAGAGAAAAAGGCCAGATCACCCACCATGGAAGACCAATCAGAATAGCAGCAGATTTATCTGCAGAAACCCTGCAGGCTAGGAGAGCTTGGAGCCCTATCTTCAAAGTCCTAAAGGATAAACAATTTCAACCAAGAATAACCTACCCAGCCAAGCTAAGCTTCATCAGTGAGGGAGAATTAAAATCTTTCCCAGATATCCAATCCCTAAGAACTTATGCAGCCACAAAACCATCTCTACATGAAACACTTAAGAAAGTACTAAACACAGAAGAAAAGGAAAAAAGAACAACGTTCTTCACAAGAGTACAGGGAAAAGAATAAAATATACACGAACCAACCCCAAAAGCAAAAGAAAGACAAAAAAAAGAAAAAAGAAAAAACCAAGTGGAAGAACAATAACTCAATAAGAACTCCAAGATAGGGATGAACTCTCACATTTCAATAATTAGTCTGAATGTGAATGGACTAAACGCACCACTGAAAAGACATAGAATGACAAAATGGATAAAATATCACCAGGCAACAATATACTGCCTTCAAGAGACCCATCTCACTAGAAAGGACATACACAGACTCAAAGTAAGAGGATGGGAAACAAATTTTCAGGTGAATGGAACACAAAAGAAAGGAGGAGTCGCGATCCTAATTTCAGACAAAATACCATTTAAGCTATCAAAAATTTAAAAAGATACAGAGGGCCACTACATAATGATAAAAGGTTCACTCCATCAACAAGAAATATCTATCCTAAACATACATGCACCCAACATAGGCGCACCAACATTCATAAAGCAACTTCTAGGAAAACGAAAGAAT
>NW_007250508.1:0-911 GCF_000164805.1 Carlito syrichta
AACACTGCTCAAAGAAATCAAAGCTGACACAAACAAGTGGAAAAATATCCCATGCTCATGGATCGGAAGAATCAACATTGTGAAGATGTCCATCTTACTAAGACAATCTACAAATTCAATGCAATACCCATTAAATTACCAACAACATTCTTCTCAGACCTAGAAAAAACAACACAGGAATTCATATGGAAACACAAACGTCCAAGAATAGCCAGAACAATTCTCAGCAAAAAAAACAAAGCAGGTGGTATCACAATACCAGACTTCAAACTTTACTATAAAGCTACAATCATCAAAACAGCTTGGTATTGGTACAGGAACAGGCATATAGATCAATGGAACAGAATTGAGGTTCCAGAAGCAAAACCTCAATTTCTCAACCAACTCATCTTCGACAAAGCCCCCACCACCTACCACTGAGAGGAGTGGAGAGGAGAACCTATTCAGTAAATGGTGCTGGGAAAACTGGCTGACCACATGCAGAAGATTGAAACAGGACCCCTATCTATCCCCATGCACAAAGGTTAACTCCAGATGAATCAGAGAACTAAATGTAAAACCTCAAACCATAAGAACCTTAGAAAAGGAAGGAAATACTCTCATGGAAATTGGAACTGGCATCCAATTCCTGTACAAAACCTGAAACTCACAGGTCATAAGAGAGAAGATAGACAAGTGGGACCTTATTAAACTGACAAGCTTCTGCAAAGCCAAAGAAACCATCAAGAGAGCAGGGAGACAGCCCACAGACTGGGAAAAAGTATTTGCCAACTCTAGGTCTGACAAAGGCTTAACATCCTGGATCTACAAGGAACTGAAAGGTACTGAAAAGAAGAAAACAAACAACCCCATTATAAAATGGGCAAAAGATATGAACAGACACTTCACAAAAGAAGACATCCGAGAATCCA
>NW_007250508.1:1066-87775 GCF_000164805.1 Carlito syrichta
GTTTACAATAGCAAGAACCTGAAAACAACCATGCTGCCCATCAAAAGAGGATGGGATTAAAAAATGTTGGTACATTTACACGATGGAATACTATGCAGTGATAAAAAAGAACAAAATCATGAATTTCACAGCAACCTGGATGGAACTAGAGTCTATAATACTGAGTGACCTCTCACAGAAACAGAGATCCGAGTATCACATGTTCACTCATATAATGGATCTTGAACATCTAATGTAATACTATAAGAAAATGACTGACAGTACTGGGAAACTATGGGGGGGGGATGGGATTAACAGTAGCAAATATCTGTTTGGGGATGGGAAAACACCTCTTATCAACAGGGTGCCTGAATGAAACATAATTGTACACCTAACCCTTAATTGTACCCCACAAAACCATAATAAAAAATATTGATTTATAAAAAACAATAGACAATCTGGGTAGGCCCAGCAAGAAACAGCATACTTGGCCACAAAAGAAAACACAGTATTTTTTTGTAAATCAACTGGCAATCCTTGAGAAAATGTGAAACTACCTTAACTTAGCATATATCAAATAAGAAACTTATATGTCCACATTCTCTCTATCTTTACTTTTGATTCATGTTTAAAGAGTCACTAATTACAAGATGAAAGAGGATGAGTTAATTCCAAACAGACCCAATGAAGCAAACCTTAATCTGGGAAAAGTATTTTTTTTCCCTAAATCATGTTTAGTGTATTAATTATTACATAGAAGTAGGCCTAATAATTATAGAACTAATACTGTGTTTGTAATTCAAGTGACCTAAGAATTATTACTTAAGTACAACCTACAATGAGAGTAACATATGTAAAAAGTACACCACTAAATATTTAAGATAAAATGAAAGAAGAAAGAGATTATGTTTTGAAAGATCCCACATGTCATACCTAGAGTACAGCCTGCACAATCTTAGGCTTTCAGTTAAAGTGCACTCATTAATCTAGCACAAGTTACAAAGTCACGAAAGATAAATAACTTATTTCATTTTTTTCTCAACTTTTTAATTTTTCCTCAACTCTTTCCTGTGTCCAACTTTTGTTCAATACTATCCTTCCAAGGATGTGTGCATGTCAAACAGCCTTGAGAGAGATAACGTTTCAGCCTCTAGCAAAGAAGGCTGATTTTGTGGTGTTCAGGATACCAATAGAGAGAGTATCTTTCTCTGGGAATAGATTGTCAAGGTTTGATAGCAACCTCATGCAAGGTTTGGGAATTCCTAAGTATGGTGTAGTACTTCAGATGTGACCTAAGCCAGTTGTATGCCTGGCATTTTCCCATCTAAAACTTGTCCACCTTGTTCTCATAGGACTTATGAGGCAATGAGAAGTGATTCAAAAATAGACCACAGGATGTCTCTTGTGACATGAGTAATATATTTTTTGTCACTGACACAGTTGTCCCTCGCTACTAAGATACACATCTAAGATACTCTAGCAGAGCATCTTTTGAGTTTGCAATTGGCATAGATATCAGATGTATCATAGTTTTTGACATGAAATAGACCCAAGTAAGATCTTATTTATATCAGATGGCTATAGGATGGCTCAGGCTACATGGGAGAGGTAAGAGAAATCTCAGAGATCTAGCTTCTTAACTCTAGCTATATATAAATAATGGCCTAGTAAATGAAGCAAGTAAAAGTTAGAGCACACTAGTAAACTTCATTAAATTAAATGCATTTGCCAAGTTACACACACAGGTTCAAAGTCTTACTTCTCCTGTTTTTTAAGCACAACCTCTGAAAAATCATTGCTTGATCACTAAGCTGTGCTAACAGAGGGATAACCCCTATGAAGTCAGTCTAAAAAATAAGAATTTTTTAAAAAAATGAACAGAGAAATATGCAACCTCTCATTGCAGGGGAAAAACACTTCAGAGAATTCTCCCAAGTCAATTGCTAATAAAATCATTAAACAAACAGAAAAACAAAACAAAACACAGCAGCAAGTAAAAACAAGCAATAAAAGTACAAAAGTGGTTTCCTCAGTTGCAACAGTATATTATATAAAATTTCAAGCTTAATACAAACATTATACATAATTTAAAATCTGTACAAATTCATTCTCTCCTTTATTATTGTACCTTCTTTAAAATAAATAACAATGTATAAAGCAATAATGTAACAGTTTTATTGAGTTCAAATATAGACATAATACATGTGATAGTAACAGCAAAAATGAAATAGTAGAAAAACAGTTTATTGAAGCAAAGTTTTCATATTTTAATACTACTAAATTACTGTTAATTGAAATATTTTTGATAAATTAAGATTCATACTGTATTTCTAGATCAATCAGGTAAATAAAAGGAACTAAACAAATAACAAAGGAATTGAAATTTTATAATAGAACACATTTACTTACTAGAAAAATAATGTGCTATATGAGAAACAAAAGGAGAAAAATATAGACAGAAAAAAATAGCAAAATGACAAATTTTAGTTCAAACATATCAATAATATCATTAAATATGAGTAGATAAAAATTTCAATAAAGAGGGAGCAATTGTCAGACTGTATAAATAAAAGAGATTCAACTACAATCATGCACTGTGTGAGGACGTATCAGTCAAGGCTGGAAAGTATATATCACAGTAGTCCCAAGAGTTTATAACGGAACGGAAAAAATTCCTACCACCTAGTGACTTTGTGGTTGTCAGAATGTCATATTGTAATAACTTTATTAATATATTCTAAATATACAGTGTTTGTAAAGTCTACAATAGTGCCTAGCAATGTCTTAGGTCTTCACATTCCTTCATTTCTCACTCACAGTCTTACCCAAAACAACTTTCAGTCTTGCAAGCTCTATTTATGGTAAGTGCCTCACATGGGTGTACTATTTTTTATCTTTTATACCATATTTTTTATTGTACCTTTTCTCTCTTTAGATATGTTTACCTACACAAATAATTAACATAAGAGACTAATGTTAACACTTATTTGCAAACAAATTGAATAACCTAGAAGAAATAGGTATATTCCTAGACAAATACAACCTACTAAGACTGAACTATAAAGAAATAGAAAATTCTGCACAGACCAATACTGTGTAAGTAGATTGAATCAGCACATAAACAGAATTAAAAATAAAAATCATATGACTTCAACATATGCAAAAAATATTCAAAAAGTCATGAATCTTTTCATGATAAAAATACTCAGCAAAATAGACATAGAAGGAACATATCTTAAAATAACAAAAGCCTTATATGACAACATCATACTAAATAGGGAAAAGTTTAAAGGATTCTCCCTTCAGGACTGGAACAAGGCAAGGATGTCCACTTTCACCACTTCTCTTCAACATAGTACTGAAAGTCCTAAAGAGAAAGAAATAAAAGGTATCCAAATTGGAAAAGAAGAAGCCAAACTATCTCTGCTTGTTGATGATGTGGTCTTACACAGAGAAAACCCTAAGGACTCTTGCAAAAGACTCCAGTAAAGTCTCAGGTTACAAAATCAATGCACACAATACAGTAGTACTGCTAGTTACACCAATAATGACGAAGCTGAGAATCAAATCAAGAATTCAGTCACATTTACAGTACCTGCAAAACTGTTAAATCTAAGATCAAAGCTCCAGCAGATTTCGTGTCTGGTGAAGGCCCATTTCTGGTTCATAAATGATGTCTTCTCACTTTGTTTTTTCATGGTGGAAGGGGTAAAGGGTAGTTCTTGAGACCCCTTTATAGGGTACTAATATCATTTATGAGGTATCTGCCCTAATGAGTTAATCACCTCTCAAAGGCCTTACCTCCTTCGGCATAATGATTTCAACATATGAATCTGGGGGATGTAAACATTCACACCATAGCACATACTGTGAACATTTTTTCAAAACTAAAATTAGTGTTGACATATTACTAATAGCTAAACTACAGACTTCATTCAAATCTCCCCAGTTTTTCACTAATATTATTTTTTCATTCCAGTAGCCAATCCACATTGCAGTTAATTTCCAAGGCACCTTAATCACTTTTGATTTTTGGCAGTCACTGAGTCCATTCTGTTTTACATGACAGTGGAAGTTTTGAAAGATTATGGGTCAGATATTTTGCAGAACACCTCTCAATTTGGGATTTTCTGCTATGCCTTTTTGATGATTCCACTAGGGTTATAAGGTTTTTAGAAGAATACCACAGAGGTGAACTGCCCTTTTTATCAAATCATATTGGGGAAATAATACATATATCATATATAATGCAGTCATGACTCAATTTTGAGAACCTGACTAGAAACCCAACACTTTCCCATCTTGAGCAATTGATTAATTACACCCCCAACAGCTTCCTTCATCTGGCTCTTACACTCCAGGCCACTATGCAACTACCCTAACCACCTCAGAACTAGGTATCAACCAACTATGAAATGTTTCCATAGCCCAAGTCTGTGCCTGTGTTTCATTTATTTTTATTTTTACATATTTAAACTTTTTATCAGTCAGAGTCTCACTCTGTCACCCAGTCTGAAGTGCAATTACACGATCATGTCTACACTACCTCAAGTTGCTGGGTTCAGGGAATTCTTCTGCCTCAGCCTCCAAAGTAACTGGGTCTACAGGTTTACAACACTATACCCAGTGAATTTTTTTGTATTTATTTACGTATTTTTAAACTGTAGATACAAGGACTCTCACCATGTTTCCCAGGCTGGTCTCGAACACCTGGACTCAGGCAATCCTTTCTTCTTGGCCTCCCAAAGTGCTGAGATTACAGGCATGAACCGCTACACCCAGCCAGTGATATTTTATAATTTAACCAATCCACAGGAATCCTGCACAATTTAGTTAACACCATCTCCCCCTTGCCATGCATAAGCTGCCCTTACAACTTGAGTCTGCTCTTACCCTGTACTGTGGTGCAATCATCTGTGCTACTCTGCACAATAACTGTCTCTCATAAAGAAGCATAAGAAGCAAAAAGTTCTGCTTTTCCTTGGATTGTCATTGTATTATGTTCCATCATCAGAAGAATTTTCAAATATTATAAAGAGGGCAAGTGACACCAACTCATCTTATCACTGGTGATGTTAATTTTGATCACTTAGTTAATGTAGAGTCTTATATGTTTCTCTGCTACAAAGTCACTAGTTAGTTTGGTTTATTTATTTATTTATTTATTGGTTTGTTTCTATTATCTATTCTTTGGAAGAAAGTCACCATGCTAAAGGAAAGTAGAGATAAACTAGTTTCACCCGCTGGAGGGAGAATATCTATATTTATTATTTGGGAATTTTCCTTATGGAAAATTTCTTGTATTTCATCATTTGTTTATACTAGTATGTTTTCATAGATATTTATTTTATAATTTAATTTGTAATTCAATACTACATTATTTTGTTGTTCAAATTGTCCCTGGTTTGGCAATTGGGGACATAAAAGTCTAGGTCCGGTCCAAAATCGAATGCTTGTACCTTCAGAGTCAACCTTAGGCAATTACAAGATTTTGTCTGGCAGGTGTCATTGGTAAACTGCCCTCTCCACACCATGCTCAGAGGACAGCAAATATGTTCCTATCTTTTGGAGGAAACTGCATTCAAGGACTCGGGGCTTCTAAGGCTAGCCAGGTTCATACACTTTGAATGAATACAAGCCTTGTGTGGGAAGACAGCTTGCCCCATGGGGACTGCATGACAAATCCTTCTAATTTTTTGTCGTGGGGACTGACTTCCTCCTGGTCAGCCTGAAAAAGATCTGTGTGACTATGAACAAATCATAACGTGGCAAACCTAGGGCACCTGGAAGTTCAGGAGGTTGGTTCCTCTTCTTTCCAACTAATTTGAAATAATTGTTATTTCTCACCTTTATGCAAAGCAAATTAAATTTTTGTCTACATATATACAATAGCAGGGCTCCTTGCATTACATCATGGAGGAGGGGGTTTCATGGTTTTCCTTATTTTTGGGGAGACAGTTGGCATTATTTCTTGCTATCCAATTCCACATGGACAGAAAGTGAAAGTTCAGGGCTTCCAGAGCTAACAATGTGTCTTCAGAGTGTTTCTTCAGAGTGAAAGGAAACTATCACTTTACTAAATGATTTCTTTTAATTTTTGGTCATATAAAAATTCTTACCATGACAGGAGCTCAACAATATATATAAAATATCTATATTCTATCTGGAATTTAAATTGTCTTTCCTGAGATGGTCATTTAGAATATCTAGAAGCAAGTTCCCACAATATAGTAAAGCTTTTTTGTGTGTAGATCTGTAATTGTTTACTGATTTTTAATTTATTATCAATTCAATCAATAACATCATGACAGACCTTTAAAAATTATAAAATATAAGCCGGGCTCAGTGGCTCAGCCTATAATCCTGTGCCTTTGGGAGGCTGAGGTGAGTGGATTGCCTGAGCCCGCGGGTTCGAGACCCGCCTGGGCAGCGAGACCTCATCTCTACAATAAATCAAAAAAAAAAAAAAAAAAATCAGCTGGGTGTGGTAGCGCACGCCTGTAATTCCGGCTACTTGGAAGGCTGAGGCGGAAGGATCGCCGGAGCCCAGCAGGTCGAGTCTGCGGTGGCCAGGAGCGGCCACTGCACTCCAGTCTGGGCGACAGAGTGAGACTCCAATTAAAAAAAAAAAAAAAAAAATATATATATATATATATATATATATATATAAAAATATGGAGAAAGATGGACTGACTATGGAAAGTTAAAATTATTTTGTTTTTCAATTTCCAAAAAGAAAAATAAAATTACTTCAGGCAACCACCTTTCTCTGTGAAGAAGTTTTTCTATTCTTTTCTTTTTTTTCCTGATTCCAGGCTCATTTGCTATATTATAGTGTTACAATACTACCCTCCAGTGGAAAGAAACAGAATTTTTCCCTTTTCTACCCACCTTGTACTTAAAAAGTAATTTCTAATTGCAGTTGCGTTTAGAGTCCGTTTAACTCATTTGAATTCCACCAAACACAAAACTTTTTGTCTTTCTAATTAATTTTATATCTGAAATATTATGTATTCATATATAAGTGCTTACTTCACTGACTACATTAATTTATATATATGTAATAAGAGATTGCCTGAGTGTTTTAATCTATTACTTTTTGCGTTATCCTCTCTTCCCTGGTCTTATCCTTAGCTCAAATATGTGATATTCTAATTGCCACACATTTCATATTATTAATTGTTTCTGCTTACTCCATTAAAAACAGATAACTTTAGAATAATTATCTTCATGAATCCGCATGGATTTACCTATGTCTTGTATTTTCAGAACTCTGCTATTTGATAAAAAGATAGAGATTCAACCACTTTTTAATGTATATAATGTGTGCTGCTTTACAAGAGGGACATTTCCATTTTTAATAGGTATGCTATAAGTAGGTATAAAACATCAAGCCTCAGAGTTGGACAATTTAAATAAAATGCAATATGACTTAAGTATAAAAATTAAATGCATGTGTGTGAAGTGGAATGTCTTTAAATAAAATGATGTATGGGCATATAAAAACTGGGGACTTAGAGTAGTGAAGTCATGTTTTGCTACTTAGTTGAATGATCTTGAGCAACTTGTTTTACCACTGAATTTTTTTTGTAAATTAATGTTAACAGTAATAATTTTATAGAACCATTATTAGGATTAAATGCCACAATACATATAAATCATCTAGTTCAATGTTTGATAACATTCTCTTTTTCTTCTTACACATTGAAATTGTTCCACAAATGAATAAAAACGAGCCATTTTAGCAAACGAGAGACTTTTCAACAGAGCTATTTTCACTTAAGCAAGAGACTGATAACTGAAAAAAAAATCCACATATCAAGGGTACCTCATCTCAAACCATGCAAAGAGGAGATCAAACGGAGCCCAAACTTTGCCTGTATGAAGACCACTTATCTATCTAGTCTTAAATTGTACCCCACATCTTTAAAATAAAATAAAAATTTTAAAAATGCAATTAAATAAAAGAGAAAAAAATTTGCGTGTGATCTATAACTGTGTATGATTCAATAGCACAGATGATTTCTTACATAATGAAAATATTCTACATTGTGAATAACTCCAAAGAAACTTAAACATTAGTTTAAAACCATACAACATATTTCAGTTAATATTTTCCATTCCGGCTTACACATAGTCACAATTCACTAATGTTTATGCATAGTCACATTTCACTAACAGGTATATTAGTACATATTTGTCTTTATATTTATACCTATTTTTAATAATATAGAGAATTATATCTGCTTTAATTATTATGGTAATGCTGATTCTATTTTGAACCCATCTATTAAATTGTCAACATATAACCACATTTTCATTGGGATAAAATGTTTTCTTATTGAGTAGTTTTGTACTATGTTTTTGGCCAGTAGTAGAATATAGCTAATATCTATACTTTAAAATCTTTCAATAACTTTAAATAGATTGCATAATTTAGTATAATACATGGGAAGACGTTGTATATCATAATTCAAACAGTAAAAAGATCACCTTGAAAAATATGTAAAAAATCTTACCTTTATATGTAAGCTATATAGGTACAATTGAGTTTGTAAAAAGAACAAAAAATATTTTAAAGACAATTTTTGGAAAATAATAAAATATTATACTTTTACTAAAAATGCATTTCTTTGGAAAAATAGTTTTAAAACAATATTGTCCAAACTTCAGAATGTAACAATTATTTAAAATCTCTATATATGACAGCTTGATATTTTAATAAAATGTTTAAGTTATATGCAAACCAAAACTAAATTTACATATTTCCTGAGGCTATAGTACATGTAGTCTGATCAGAAACCCCAATTTTTGTTTCCCTGATTGTTTCTTTAGTCATTTTTTTTTTTCTGTCCACCTTTCTATTGAAAATTTTGGCAGTGCTATTTGTCCTGTTCTCTGCTAGGATAATAGATTTACACAGTACGGGGTTTATTTTGACTCTAGTAGACAATATAGTGCATGAAGGTGAACACTGAAAACACATAAAAAAAAAACAACCATGAAACTACTGGAATAATTTTGTTGTGATCATTCTTTTCTTAGGAAAGAAAGAAGTGAAGATAATTGAAAACAATTTATTGAAGTAAATCGTAAGGAAAAAATGCTACATTTTTGTCTTAGGTAACAATGTTTGAAGATAGATAAATAAAAAGAAGGTTTTGGAGGATAAATAGGAAAAGTACAGTTTTTCCATGTCAAACTGTTTCCGACACACAGTTGAAATTATATATCTGGCACTCAAGAAAAAGACCCTGGTTAAAGAAAGTACGTTAGGGTCACTCTGCATATAGATAGAAAATGAAAATACAGCAATTAAATTAGATTTTCTCAGGGAGTAGCAACTGAGGAAAGAAGAAAGGCAGAGAAATTGCTTAATTACAGAAATTCAAGATCAGCCTGAGCAACATAGTGCACAGTGAAACCTTGAAACCTTCTCTCTTTCTCTCTCTCTCTCTCTCCCCTTTATGTATGTATGTGTGGTTATATATATATATATATATATATATACATATATATATATATATATTTGCTTTGCATATATATATTTGCTTTGCATATATATATTTGCTTTGCATATATATATTTGCTTTGCATATATATATTTACTTTGCATATATATATATATATATATGAGAGAAACAAAAAGAAGAGAAGAAGAAGAGGAGGAGGAGAAGTAGGAAGAGGACTTATTTATCAGGGCTCTTCTTATATCTCTCATCTTTCAGATAATGCTTCATTTGGACAGATAAGACATATCAGAGTCAATGTGCAGGATACTACTAAAGGGTATGAATACCAGGAAGAGTAGATCATTGGAAGCCACTGATGTAATAATCTATTATTTTAAAAAGTGGGCAACTCCTTCAGGTCCTCTCCCACTGTGGGAACTTTTCTGTCCTCTCAATAAATCCTGCTTTCTCGAAAAAAAAAAAAGAACACAAAAACCAAAATACAAATCACTGCTACAGAACTCATTGCTGTAAGTACATAAGGTGTAGTGTCATTTATAATTCCCTTCATTGATGATTCATTCTGTTTCCTTGCCTCACGGACAGAAACTCCACTGTTTTTTCTCCTTCTTTGACAGGGAAATGCCAAATTTTATTAACAAAGTCTCTGAATCTTTTACGATCTTATCTATTCTTGATGGTTGTAATTTCCTTATAACTTGTGCTATTAGAAAAGAAATTAATGGAGTCCCAGAAAATCTCTTAAAATTCAGAAATCTTTGATCTTACTATGTAGCAGCTACCAGATTTCCTCTTGTTAATAAAAATCAAAACCTCCTTCGTTTCTTGTTGATTCAGTGTAACAAAGAGCACAAAATAGCAAGGTGGTAGTTTCAACTTCGAATTCAATGGAATTATGTTTGTCATCTCTGATAGAAGCATTCCTCCCTTGGATAACAATATCACAATGAGAAGAACACAAATTATGATGGCAGAAAGCAGAAATTCTGTGAGTGGATTATTAAGCGTAATGATAGGAGGATCTATTTTTACTTTTAGATGTGAGTCAGATTTTTAGATCCGTGTGTCCTAGTTGTAGGATAAATAGCATCATATATTAGCTACTGATTAAAAATACTTTACTTTTCATGATAAAACCCATACTTTCACGGAATTGCTTCTCAATGGTGATTTATCTGTAGCTCATTTCATTGTCGTATAGGCCATTCTACCATTATATTAGGCTAGATATTTCTAAGTGATGAAACATAAGCTTGTGCCACAATTTGGATTTTTTTTCAGAGGCGGGGGGTGGGAAGTTGCACTATGAAATTAGTTTCCTGATGAAAAGCAATGTTTTGCAGAAGGTTATGATGGTAGCTGAGAGATTTAATAAGTCCATAAATGGCGTGGCTCATCAGATGCAGCATAAACAAGGGAGGTAAATATAATATTTAGTTATATGTGGATTCCATTGAGTAGAATCCTTTGGTACCTCCGTTGATGAAATAGTCTCAACATAATCAGTGTGGCACCAGGTGATCAGCTTGATCACTGGTGAATGGTGCTATTACAGAGCCTCACTATCAGTATTTGCTATAAGTAGATGTGACATTGAGCTATATTGCTAATCAGTTCAGCCTTGGTACAGAGAAATTCATATTGTTGAGTCCATGGGTAGGCAGCATCTCTTTTATCATTGCAACTTTGTACCTGGACCTATTAACCAAACACTGAGTAGTCTGGGAAAAGAGGATGACTCACATCACCAGAATCTGTTATTTTTGTCCACCTATACATTGAGATTCTTCATTGCAATAATTTACCTTTTGGTGAGTATTTATATGTGAGACAAACATATTCAAACTCTGTGTCCTTTCTGAAGTTTTTGCCGACAAACTTTAATCCATACCATTCTAGTATGAAACACCATTGTGAATTGCTCATGCCTCTGGCAATTTATTCAGAATTATAATAGCTTGTCCTCATCATTCTAGATTTCTGACCAAACTTCAACAGAATTTTACAGTTCTTATTTGAAGTTTTCATTTAACTTTAGAAAAATCAGAAGTAATAGTAATAGATATAATAATAGCAGTAGATGTATACACTGTTTATTAGGTAATATGGGTATGCTAAGTATTTTGTATATCCTATTTAATTCAGATCTTTCAACACAACATTGAATATTTTATAAACAAAATCATTGAGATAGAGACACTAAAGTAACTCCCCAAATATCACAGAACTGGAACATAATTATTGAATTCAACAACCTATCTAGAATAAGATTTTGGTAAGTAGGTTGGAATAAAGCAGAAAAAGAAACAAGGGTAAGTGTGAATACTTAGCATGTTAGGTGTCAAGTGCAAACTTATGTCCAAATAGAAGTATATAAAACCAAGAGAGAGGAGTGAAGAAGTCCTACGACTAATTTCCAAAAATTTCTACCAATATGACATTTGGTAGATGCTGGCTAAAAGAATGAAAGAGGGGTCACAGATATGAGAGGAAAATCAGAAGAGTGTCCTTGGGCTTCATTCAGTGCTCTGAAAGTTGCCATTGGAAAGTGGAATTCTACCAATGGATCAAAAACACTTTTTTAAAGGAAAATATGTTCTTTTCGAAAGGAGTATATACTGAAATCTTGAGACAATCTAAAAGCTAAAAGATGACCCAGCAATGTTAGTGTACATGCCTGTAACTCAGAGTCTATTTTTTAATGCAGGAGGAGAGGAAATTACCTCAATGCTGTATCTGTCAACTTTTTTTTTTAATTTGGAACTCAGTGTCTAAGACATTCTATTCTGAAAGAAATCAGTGTAGCTCATCACAACATCCACTGTGTGGAAACAGAAAAGGAGAGGAACAATCAAGAACAGAGTTGAAGGTTGTAGAGAAGATGAAATGACTGCGAAGTACTTAAATATTTGTGAAACTAAGAAACCTGTTGGTGAGGGTAATGGGAGGAACATTGCATATAGGTGACAAGCAATGATCCCCAGGCAGCTTTTCTAGAGTCCAGACAGAAGTCTACCCTTACCCACCCAGAAAATGAGTGAGAAGAAACTGAGTCAGATGATCATATATGCATCTTCACCCTCATTTGATACCATATGCATTGATAAAGGCAGGTTAAATCTTATAGTTCTCCCTTTGAAAACAAGTCACTATAAGAGGCACACTCTGAAGGAGTGAGGAGTCAAACTCTATCTCCTTGAGCAGGGATCATTTACATCAATCATTTGAAATGTTCTGGGAAGGAGCTATATTTCTTTTATTCCATGCATTTATTTATAATATTATTTATTTATTCATATCACTATAAACTTAGAGATATGTATTTTATGCTTTGAGTTGTAAACCAACACTGCAGTTCTTGTTTCTCAGCTTTACTTGGTGTCAGTCTGCTTTTATAAGATTCTGTAGCTTCAGCCTGTTGTTGTGATTAAATGATATAGTATTAAAAGTGTGTAGAATTGGTGCAGAATGTGTGCATCTAACACAGGAAGCAGGCATGGTAAAGTTGTGCAGCAAGAAGACTCTAGATAATTAAAATAATAATCTACCAGGAAATCAATTGTAGCTAAGTCTAATCAAAGGCATGAAAGCGGATACTTAATGATAGGGGAAAAAAAGTCACAGAATCAATGTGTTTGAGGTCTTAATAAATTCAAAGAAATACTGTGCAGGATAAGGACATTAAGAAACTTGAACTTAGATTTTTGTAAGTAGTATAGTATTGGTGATGACGGCATGATCACCAAGAATATAAGCATGAAAGACAATGGTTGTGATGGAATCAAGAAAATACAATCAGAAAATTGCCTTATCCAACACAGATGCTAACGCCACCAGAAGCAAGGAAGGATGTGAACACTGAAAGACAACACAGTATTTCAAAATCATTGTTGAAAGGATATATGTCTAAGACACCTGTAAATGATAGAAAGAATGAGACATTGTAGATGATACAGTGAGATGGAATGAAGGTGGAGGGAAAAACACTTTGGAAAAGCTAATGAAAATAATTCTACCTCTAGACTCTCAGTAAGTGAAGTTTTAACTAAATTATTCATTAGGCATTAATAAATGTGCTATTACTACAGTTATTTTAATTTCAGTTGTTTCTTTTTTTTTCCATAATTAATACAACTTGATGTTGTTGAAGAGAAACCACAATGATACTGTTTTCTTTCAAATTAAATTTTTGGCCATGAATCTCAATAGGCAGCTGGATCAGTTTTCTAGAGATTTCGTTAAAATTTTCCATAAAGTATCTTGAAATAATGGAGAATTAAAACCCTTCCCAGACATTCATTCCCTTAGAGTTTATGCTGCCTCCATACCAGCTCTACAAGAGATGCTTAAGAAGGTATTAAGGACAGAAGAAAGAAAAAAAGAATGACTACACTCTTCACGAGAATGCAGAAAAACAGACAATCAATGCACTTCCGGACTTTAAACTTTGCTATAATACTACAATAATGAAAACAACCTGGTATTGGTACAAACAGAATATAAACCAATGGAAAATATAGAGATTCTGGAAGCAAATCTCAATTTCTCAACCAACTCAACTTTGACAAAGTCTTCACCAACAACTACTGGAAAAAGGAAAACCTATTCAGTAACTCGTACTAGGAAAACCAACTGACCTCATGCCGAAGATTGAAACAGGACCCGTATCTATCACCAGACACAAAAATCAATTCTAAATGGATAAAAGACCTAAATGTAAAACCTCAATCTCTAAGAATCTTAGAAAACACAGGAGACACTCTCACAGAAATGGGAATAGGCAACCTATTCCTGATGAAAAGTCCAGACCCATGTCATAAGAGATAATATAGAAAGGTGCGACCACATCAAACTGAAGAGCTTCTGCAAGGCAAAAAACAAAAACAAAAAACAAACAAAAAAAAGCATCAAGAGATGGGGAGACAGCTCACAGAATGGAAAAATATATTTGCCAACTGTACATCTGACAAATATTTAACATCCAGGATCTACAGGGAACTCAAATGTGCTGAAAGGAAAAGAAAATAAACAGTTCCATTGAAAAGAGAGCAAAAATTATGAATAGGCACTCCTCAAAAGAAAATATACGAGCAGCCAACAGATTCATGAAAAATAATGCTAGCCTCACCAATCATCAGATAAATGCCAATCAAAACCACACTGAGATACTACCTAACTCTAGTCTAGATGGCCATCATGAATAACTCAAAAAACAACAAATGCTAGTGAGGATGTAGATAAATAGGAATGTTTCTACACTGTTGGTGGGAGTGTAAATTAGTACCACCTTTGTGGAAACTTGTGTGGTGATTCCCAAAAGATTTAAAATTTGACCCTCCATATGACCTAGCAATCCCTTCTCTGGGAATATACCTGAAGGAACTCAAATCATTCTACACTAAAGATACCTGCACATTCATATTTATCATAATATTACTCACAATAACAAAAACATGCAACCAGCCATGTTGACCATCAAAAGAAGACTGGATAAAAAAATGTGGTACATATATATGATGAGGTCATAAAGAACAAAATTTGGACTTTGGAGCAACTTGTATGGGTTTAGAATGTGTAATACTCTCTGGTCTATCAGAGAAACAAAGAGCCAAGTACCACATGTTCTCACTCATAAGAGAACCTTGAACATTAATCACAATACTAAAGGGATTCACAGTAGTGGACACTGCCAGGGGAGGGAGTGGAGGCACATAACATCAATAAGAGTACCTGATCTCAAGTCAGGCAAAGTAGAGACCAATGGGAAATCCAAACTTTGCCTGTACAATGACCATTTATCTACCTAATTCCGAATTACATACTACATCTTTAAAACAAAACAAAACAACAACAAAAGGACATTAACCTAAACAAAAAAAAAGAAAGAAAGAAAAGCATGATATGGAAGATGTTACTACAGAAAACTATGAGACATTTTTAACCACATTTTCTTTTATTAGAGTACTAAGCTCATTTTATGATGAGTAGTACAATAAATAATTCATTATTAAGTACTTAATATCCAAAGACTAAGTCAAAGAGGAATAGAATTGCAAAGAACAAACACAAACACTAGATTGTAAAACTTACTAAAATTGTCCCTAGACATATGGGAGAAGAAAGATAATTAATAGGAAAAAAATGCAGCAGGTTAATGAGAAATAGCTAAGAAATATAACTTTTTATTTTAAAATGATATTTGTGAGTTTCCATAGATAATGAATTTAATTGATTTTCAGATAACATTTATTGTTACATTAGGTAAATTGAACAGATTAAAGATATTTCCCATATGTAAAAACAACAACAAAGCTATTTAAGTTCCACTATTTATCAAATGACAGCTAATAAATATAATACATAATCACAATGCCAAGTCCCCTTGAAAACATGTACAATAATTTGACAAAAGTCTTTTGTGCAATTTTTGGACCTAATTTCCAGACTTGATAATATAGGCTAGGGAAAGTGTTTTCAAATATCCAGGAAGTTTTTATGTCACCTGTGGGGAAATGCCCTTTAAGTTTATCTAATTCAATAGGGTGTCAATTCTCAATGCCTATTAGTCTCAACTAGTGGTAATATAACTCTTAGTTGAGTGCTTCCCATAACACTTTAAGTTTCCATTTCAACTTTATTGAATATGACTTTTACAAATGCCATTTTATCCAGGCTTGGTGGCTCAGCCTGTAATCCCACGCATTGGGAGGCTGAGGTGAGTGGATTGCCTTAGCCCGTGGGTTCGAGACCCGCCTGGGCAACTTGGCAAGACCTCATCTCTACAATAAATCAAAAAGTCAGCCGGGCATGGTAGTGTGTGCCTGTAATTCTGGCTACTCAGAAGGCTGAGGCGGAAGGATTGCCGGAGCCCAGTGGGTTGAGGCTGCAGTGACCAGGAGCGGCCACTGCACTCCAGTCTGGGTGACAGAGTGAGATTTTAATTCAAAAAAAAAAAAAAAAAAAAAAAAAAAAAAAAGAAATGCCATTTTTAGTTTTTATTGACATAGTGTTATATAAAATATTAAAAACATAAATATTCCCAAATAATTATTTTAACAAACAAAATACTGTAAGTGAAATAACAGTCATCAATATTTTTGAGATTTGTTATAAAACTATTAGGAAATAGACTTGTCAGAGTACCTTAGATTGAAATGTGGTTGAGTTAAACCATTAAAGAGCAGGTGTCAGGTAGGAGACTTCATAAATTACTCGTGCATTCTTATAAATAGGTGACATGTTATTGAATTAGTAGAAGACTAAGAAGTAATTGACATGGCAAAATTGTAGCTTTACAATTGATGAGTACATTCAGAAGAGTAGATGAATGTTAGAAATTCTATTATAAAGTTTATTAAAGGTACTGGTAAGAAACGACTGCTATTAGCTTTTATTTATAACAATTTCATATTCTATTATGGGAAATTTGTCACTGTGGAAACCAACATGTTTTCAGTGATAGTTTAAATTTCAAAATGTCTAATAGGTAACAGAATCACATCAAAACAATTGATAAAATAAATTAGATTTGAACGCCACCAATCATTTTACAAGAGACTCAGCTACAATTTTTTCAAATGAAATAAAATGCATCAAACTAAGGGTATGGTTTTATTTTTACTGCCTGAAGCAAAAATAAACCCTTTATTTGTTTTTTCAATAAATACTTTTGAACAACTAATGATATGATTCTGTTAAGTTTGGACTGAAATAAAATACATGTCAATTTAAAAAGATATATATTCTCAACTTTTAAAATATCAAGCGAACTTTCTGTTTGCAAAAAAAGTTCATCTTGTTAACTAGTGATTACAATATACAGATAAATATTCATAAGAATCATATACCACGTACTTTATGTATCTGTAAAATAATTTTTTTTTTTTTAATTGGAGTCTCACTCTGTCGCCCAGACTGGAGTGCAGTGGCCGCTCCCGGCCACCGCAGCCTCGACCTGCTGGGCTCCGGCGATCCTTCCGCCTCAACCTTCCAAGTAGCCGGAATTACAGGCATGCCCTACCACGCCCGGCTGATTTTTTGGTTTATTGTAGAGATGAAGCCTCGCTGCCCAGGCGGGTCTCGAACCCGCGGACTCAGGCAATCCACTCACCTCAGCTTCCCAAAGGCGTGGGATTGCAGACTGAACCACCGAGCCCGGCTTATAAAATAATTTTAAAACCTTCGTTTGTGATATTGAATGTATACAAATGTCACACATTTACCTGTTAAATTTATCTGAAATAATATATAGAACTAAATGACATATACTTGTTAAGCAAAATATATTCACTTCAAGACTATTAGTAACACAATTTATTTCTAATAATTTTGCTAATAAGCAGAAATAAAATATATTATTCAAATGTCAATGACTATATACTTTGTGTTCAAAATATTTGGAACACAAAATAATACATAAAATATGGATTTTTGTTAAGAAGCTTATGAACTGGACTTTGGGAAGGTGGCGGCTGCGCCAGTCGGACTATGTGAGCCCCCGTGTGAATGAGTATATGGGAAATTTTGTATATATGCTGGTGAGCGAGTGGACATATGAGTGACTGACCGAGTGAGGGTTAGGGAGCTAGTGACCAGTGCTCTCCTGGTGAAATGGTTGGTGCCACAGTTGCTGGGCTTGGACCCTAGTGATTCCCATGATGCAGAAACCAAGCACCATTTTCTTTTTCTTTTCTTTTTCTTTTTAATCAACAAACCCTCCCTACAAAGAAAATGCTGGGAAAGACTGTTTAAGTTGGGGTTTGTGAGCAATTGGCCAAGCCCCTGGTGCAACAGCTGGTGCTGCAGCTTCTCTACTTTGTCTTTGGCTCTTTCCAGGTCGCAGAAGCCAAGTGCCATTTTTTTTAAGTGAACAAAAGTAGTAGGGGAGAAAATATTGCCCCGGGCTCTCTCTCACTGGTGCAGCAGGAGAGAGCCTGCAGCTCCTGGCTTTGCCTCACCACCTCAGTGCCTGGCAGGGCAATGGCAGCAGGGGCTGCAGAGGGAGTCTAGAAGCAAAGTCCCACGGAAGAGGACAAGAGAGGCACCCCCATCACCATCTTGATGGTGGGGCAAGAATGTACTCTGACTCACTCACCACAGAGCAACAGACCCGATCTCTGTGACTTGTGGATCAACTACTCAGAGATTGATCATGACCCAAGAGGGAATATCCTGAAAGCACAAATTTCAGAGAGACCTGATGAGTGCTGAGTTCCAGCCATCCCACCACCTACCCTGATCCAGCCCTGGGACAAATGATGTAGCCAGAAAAGGATAAGAAAGAACTCCAAAGAGATCAGTGGTGAGTCCAGGGCTGACCCAACCCCCCTCTTCCCCAGCAATCCTCTGAACGTCAGACCCACACAGCTGGGCCATGACTGAGAGGGACAAACCCAGGCAGAGCCTGGATGTCAGTCACAATAGGCGAACTCCATTCCAGAATGGGCCTGGCTGGGGCACCCCCCCCCCAAAAAATACATACCTGGGGAAGAGACAATCCCATACCTCCTCACCTGAGATGTCCCTGATCATATGAGAGTGAAGAGGAGGACTGCAGCCCCACCCACCTCCACTGCCCCTCCTCTTTCCCTGTTCAGAAACTGAGGATAGAGTAAAAGAGGTGGCTCTGCAGGAGGGACATGATTAGAGGAACAATTACAGAGCCAGAGTTTGCCACAAGAGGACAGGATGGTTTTTTTCAATAAATAGAAATTTAAATTTTTTGACTGTTTGTTTGTTAGTTCATCTATTTTTAAAATATTTTTCCTTTGTCCTTGAATGTGTATGTGAGGATTTGATCTACTCTCCCTCAAATAGTTTCTTTTCTTTTTCTGTTTCTTTCTACTTTTATTTGTCATTTTCTGTTTATGTGTGTATGCGAATGACTGAGTGTTCATCTTAAGATTTTTGTTATTGTTATTGGTTTGCTTTTGCTCTTTTGTTCTTCTGGGTTTTTATTTTTATTTTTTATAGTTTAAGATGTGTGTCAATATATGTGTGAGGGTTTGACCTGAATTTCATTCCCCATCCCCCTGGCTTTTCTGTTTTTCTTTTCTATTTACTTTGTGCTAGGCATGAGTGTGTGTGTTTAGTTTTCTTTTTGTTGTTGTTGTTGCTGTTGTTGTTTGTTTTTGTTGTTGTTGGTGGTGGTGGTGGCTTTGTTTCACTTTGTTATTATTCTAGTTTGTTTGGGGGTATGCGTGTATGTCTCTGTGTGTGTTCAATTGTTTTTTTGCATTGGTTTCTGCTTTGCATCATCATATAGAGTGGTAGTAGGGAGTGGGTCTCAGGGAACACATGCCACAAGAAGTGAACATTGTAATTTGCAAGTAGTTTCTGAATCCTAGCACTCCATCCCCTACTTTATTCAAATGTCAAAAATTCCAAGAGACAGCAAAGCTTCCCATACACTGTCCTATTTCAAAATAGAACAAATCCAGATCCTAGATCAAAGAAGAATAGAGGACTGAACAAACATCAGAAGGGAAAGCCTTTCCCACTGACACTGAATAACAGAACTAAAGAGAAAAAAAAGAGATCTGTCACAAATGAGGAAAAACCAAAGGAAAACCTCAGGCAATTTCAAGTGTACCAAAAGCAAAACTCCAGAAAAATCAGACCTTGGTGCCCAAACAATGGAAGTCACCAATGACTGGCCTCAGAATATGACAAAGATCAGAGAATGGATGGAAAGAGTGAATAAGGCTCAAGAAAGACATGATGCGACATTGAAAGAACTGTAATAGTGATTTTGGCAAAAAAAAAAAAAAAAAAAACTCTTCCAGGAAATAAATAACAATATGACAAACATGGAAAGTAGAATCAATCTAGCTGAAGAAAGAATCTAAGAACTTGACCAGAACATGGAATTATCCCAATCTATAAAAATCATAGAAAGAAGACTCAGAAAGAAAGAAGAAAACCTACAAGAGATGTGCAATTATATCAAGAGTTCAAACCAACACCCAATTCATATCCCAGAAGAAGAAAGGGAAGTGGAGAACAACTTGGAGCAAGTTTTCCAGGAGGTAATCCGAGAAAACTTTCCCCATCTCACCAGAGATATGACGAACCAAGCACAAAAGATACAGAGACCTCACACAAGACATCAAATGGGAAAACCAACCCCTAGACACATAGGAATTCACCAACACAAAGTAGGCACAAAAGAAAAATAAATCCTAAAGGCAGCAAGAAAGAAAGGTAAAACTACCTACTGGGGAAAACCAATCAGAATACCAGCAGACCTATCGGCAGAAACACTACAAGCAAGAAGGGACTGGAGTCCTATATTCAAAGTCCTCAAAGAAAAACAATTTCAACCAAGAATTTCCTATTCAGCCAAACTCAGCTTCACCAGTGATGGATAATTAAAATCCTCCCCAGACATCCAATCCCTGAGAGTTTATGCAGCTTCCAGACCAGTTCTACAGGAGATGCTTTTAAAAAGTATTATGGACAGAAGAAAGAAAAAGAATGACACACTTCCCAATATAACAGCAGAATGCAGAATAAACAAAGAATACACTGCTACAAGAAAATTGGAAACACATACATATATTAACACCAAAGCCAAAAGCAAGCAGACAAACAAAGAGAACTTCATGACAGCAATAAACAATCACATTTCAATAATCAGTTTGAATGTGACTGGACTAAATGCACCACTGAAAAGACACAGAATGGCAAACAGGATAAGAAACCATAACCCAATTTTTACTGCTTCCAGGGGACTCATCTCACTACAAGGGATGCACATGGCCTCAAAGTTAAAAGATGGAAAGTGAGTTTCCAGGCAAATGGATTACAAAAGAAGGCAGGAGTTGAGGACTAAATATCAGACAAAACTACCTTTAAGCTATCAAAAATTTAAAAAGATGCCAAACTACATAATGATAAAAGGTTCAATCCATCAACAAGAAATATCTATCCTAAACATATATGCTCCCAACACAGGATCACCAGCATTAATAAAGCAACTACTAAGTAAACTAAAAAAAAGATATTGACTATAACTTTATTATAGCAGGGGACTTGAACACCCCACTAACAGCCCTAGATAGGTCATTGAGGCCAAAAATTAACAAGGAGATCCAGAACCTAAACTTGACAGTTGACCAAATGGACTTAATAGATACCTACAAATTATTATACCCAACAACCACAGAACATACATTCTACTCATCACCACATGGAACGTACTTCAAGACCTATCACATCCTTGGCCATAAATCAACCATAAATAAATTCCATAAGGTTGAAATCTTGCCATGCACACTCGCAGACCACAGTGGAATAAAAATAAATATCAACACCAACAACATCTCTCCAAAGTCCACAAAGACATGGACACTGAAAAACTACTGGGTCAACACTGAAATCAAACCAGAAAAGAAAGATTCCTGGAAACAAATGAAAATGAATAAACATCTTACCTAAACCTCTGAGATGCCATGAAACAGTTCTAAGAGGGGAATTTATATATCTACAAGCACATCAAGACAACAGAAAGATCACAACTGGAGAGCCTAACAAATCACCTAAGGCAGCTGGAAAGAGAAGATCACCAAAACCCCAACTTTAACAGAGGAATCCAAATCACCAAAATAAGAGCCCAAATACAGGACATAGAAGACAGAAATAACATAGAAAACATCAACAAAACAATAAACTGGTTCTTTGAAAGAATTAACAAGATTGATGGGCCCCTAGCCAGAATAACCAAAAAAAAGAGAGAAAAAGTCCAAATAAACACAATCAGAAATACAAAAGATCAAATCACAACTGACCCTGAAGAAATACAAAAGACTATGAGAGATTACTATGTACACCTATATGGAGAAACAAAACAAAACTTGATAATCTAAATGAAATGGAGGACTTTCTGCCATCACACAAATCTACCTACAAACAAACAAACAAACAAACAAACAACAACAAAAACCCTGGACTAGATGACTTTCCAGCAGAATTCTACAAAACGTGTAAGGTGGAGCTGATACAAATCCTACTGAAAGTATTCCAAGGAATTGAGAAAAATGGAATTCTCCCCAAATAATTTTATGAAGCAAAAATCACACTGATTGATACCCAAACTGGGTAAAAATTCAACAACAACACAAAAAAGAACTACAGGTCAATATAGCTTATGAACATAAATGCAAATATCCACAACAAGATTCTAGCAAATGTGATCCAAAAACACACCTCAAAAATCATCCACCATGACCAAGTAAGCTTCATCCCCAGGATTCAGGGCTGGTTCAAAATAAGCAAGACCATAAATGTAACTAAATACATTAACAGATGTAAAAACAAGAACCACGTGATTATCTTATTAGATGCAGAAAAAGCTTTTGATAAAATCCAGCATCCCTTCTTGATAAAAACCATCAAACACCTAGGTATAGAAGGAACACACTTCAAAATAGTAATTGCCATTTAAGTTAAACCCACAGATAATATATTGCTAAACTGACAGAAACTGGAAATATTTCCCCTGAAAACTGGAACATGACAAGGCTGCTCATTCTCACCCCTCGTATTCAACATTGTGTTGGAAGTTCTAGCTAGGGTAATTAGAAAAGAAAATCAGGGGTATCCAAATAGGAAAAGAGAAAGTCAAGGAGTCACTCTTTGCTGATGGTAAGATTCTATACCCGGTGGCTCAGCCCGTAATCCCGCACCTTTGGGAGGCTGAGGTGAGTGGATTGCCTGAGTCTGCAGGTTCGAGACCCACCTGGGCAGTGAGACCTCATCTCTACAATAAATCAAAAAATCAGCTGGGCATGGTAGCGCATGCCTGTAATTCCAGTTACTTGGAAGGCTGAGGTGGAAGGACCTCCAGAGCCCAGTAGGTCAAGGCTGCAGTGGCCGGGAGCGGCCACTGCACTCCAGTCTGGGCGACTGAGTGAGACTCCAACTCAGAAAAAAATAAAAAAGATTCTATACCTTGAAAATCCAAGATAATCTGTCAAAAACCTGCTTGCATTGATGAAGAACTTTGGCAAAGTCTCCGGGTACAAAATAAATGTGTAAAAGACAGTTGCATTCCTACACACCAACAACAGAAAGGCAGAGACCCAAATTAAAAGCAAAATCCCATTTGCAATAGCCACAAAAAGAAAAGAAAAGAAAAGAAATATCTCAGCACCTTTCTAACCAGAGAAGTGAAAGACCATTACAATGAGAACTACAAAACACTGCTCAAGGAAATCCTATAAGACACAAATAAATGGGATAATATTCAATACTCATGGATAAGAAGAATCAACATTGTTAAAATGTCTATCCTACTAAAGGCAATCTACAGATTCAAAACAATACCCATTAAGTTACCAACATCATTTTTCACAGACCTAGAAAAGACAAAACAGAAATTCATATGGAAACATGAATGACCATGAATAGCCAAAACAATCCTTAGCAAAAGAAACAAAGTAGGAGGTATTACACTTCCAGACTTCAAACTTTACTATAATGCTACAGTATCCAAAACAGACTGGGGTTGGTACAAAAACAACACATAGGCCAGTGGACCAGAACAGAGATTCCAGAAGCAAAGTCTCAATTTCTCAACCAAATCATCTTCAGCAAAGCCTCCAGCAATAACTACTGAGGAGAGGAGAACCTATTCAGTAAACGGTGCTGGGAAAACTGGTTGACCACATACAGAAGACTGAAACAGGACCCCTACTGATCACCATTCACAAAAATTAACTCTAAATGGATCAAAGACCTAAGCGTAAAACTTCACACTATAAGAATCTTAGAAAAAACAGGAAACACACATTAGGAAATTGGAGCTGGCAACCAATTCCATTCAGAACCATTAATATCCATACCTTAAGAAATCAGATAGACAAGTGGGACCTCATCAAACTAATGAGCTTCTGCAAAGCAAAAGAAATCATCAAGAGAGCAAAGAGACAGCCCACAGACTGGGAAAAAATATTTGCCAACTGTATATCTGACAAAGGCCTAAAATCTAGGATCTACAAGGTACTCAAATGCATCAAAAGCAAAAAAAACAAACAGCCCTATTCAAAAGTGGGCAAAAGACATGAATAGACACTTCTCAAAAGAAGATATATGGGCAACCAACAGACACATGAAAAAGTGCTCAGCCTCATTCATCATCAGTGAAATGCAAATCAAAACCACATTGAGATACCACCGAACCCCAGTAAGAATGGCCATCATTAATAAAACAAACAACAACAGATGCAGACAAGGATGCAGAAAAAAAAGAATGCTTCTAAGTTGCTGGAGGGAATGTAAACTAGTGCAACCTCTTTGGAAGGCAGTGTGGTGATTTTTAAAAGAATTAGAAATTGGCCTTCCATATGACCCAGCAATTCCCCTAGTGAGAATATACCAGAAGAAACACAAACCATTCTACAAAAAAGATACCTGAACATGTATGTTTGTTGCAGCTCTATTCACAATAGCAAAAACATGGAACCAACCATGTTGCCCATCGAAACTGAACTGGATTAAAAAATTATGGTGCATATACACAATAGAATTTTATGCAGCCATAAAGAAAGGCAACTATATGGACTTTGCAGCAACTTGGATGAATTTAGAGTCAATCATACTCAGTGATCTAGTACAGAAACAAAGAGCAGAATACCATATGTTCTCACTCATAAGTGGACCTTGAACAATTATAATACTCTAAGAAAGTGATCGGCAGTAGTGGGAAACTGTCAGGGGAGGAGAGTGGGATTGGCAATTGATGGGGACGGAGGGGCATAACTCATCAACAAGGGTACCTGCATAGTCAACGTTTGTATACCCAACCCTGAATTGTACCCCAAATATTTATAATAAAAAAGAAGATTTTGAACTAACTGAATTTAGGAGTGGAGATATTTTAAATATACCATTATTTTAAGTGTTGAATTTCATTGTGTTGACTAATAGTGCTATAAGAATTTGGAGAAATAAAATAATAAAAAGGAGGCAAGAAAGAAAATATTTATTTTTAGGAAAGTAGAATTGAGGCAAGACTACATTCCAAATGAATTCAGTAAAATGTAAAAAGACAAAAGAATGGGACCAAACACATTATTTGCTGTAACATGAGAAAATCAATTTGAATAAAAGAAATGAATTCAGAGTCATATTTTTTATGATATGGTAACATAATAAGAGCTTCAGAATCTCAGTAGAATAAGTATTTAGATGATACACAGTGAGAATATCTTTAAAATTTCTTCCTTCTCAAAATAGGTATCATACTTGATTCTGATTCAAAATAGGTATCAAACTTGATTCTGATTCTTTGTTTAATTATCTATTTTCATGTGAAACATATGCTCTTTGGTTTCATGTGAAAACCAGGCTTCTTGAATAAAGGAGACTGCACACGTTTAAATTTCTTCACTACTACTAAAATCTGGTATATTCAGGCATATAATCAATAAATGTTCAATGTAAAATCAGTAAAGAATATAATTAGATATACATAATTTTTAAATAACTAAGAGATAAATGCATGGTATAGAAAGGATCAACCTAGGAATAAGGAGCTTACTTAGAAACTTGTTACAGTTATACAATTGTAGAGTGGTAAAAATTGAAATCAGCTTGGTTTCTGTAAGCAATAAAAAAATCATGTCAAAAATAAAAAGTGGTTGAATTTGGTACTGAAACATGTAGATATAAGAAAGGGAAAGACAAGAAGGGGAAAAATCATGTCAAATATAGAAAGTGGTTGAATTTAGTAATGAAAATTATATAGAGACAGAAAAATAAATTGGCAGATTTTAGTTAGTGTCCGATTAACTCAATAATTTTCTAGAGAGGCATTTTAAAAGCAGACTGTGGTGATATTACAACTGTGTTTTAAAAGGTAAATTGAATTTTCATTGATATTGTGTTTAGAAATGTCCATATGATGTATAGAGTAAGTTATTCAAAGCACAGATGTGAGTAAAAATAAGATTTATTGGATATGGTGGGAAAACATGATTGTCACCCACCCAAAAGATACCATTTCTCTTTTATCCCCTTGATAAATGAGTCTTGACTTAATTTTCATATTAGAAGACCATGTGATTCAGGGAACACAGGACCCCTTCTCAAGAAAGAAGTGAATTTTGACTAATTTTGAAAATGTCATGCCCTGTAATACTTTGAAATATGACACAGTTGTTGCCAATAAGACAAGAGTGAATGTTTTGGAGCAGTGAACTACTAAGAAATATTTTTGACACATACAAGAGAGACACTTTGAAATGAGTTCACCTATTCTGTGTGTTCTTGAAATTTTTCCAAGTGGCATGTGGATCTACTAGCCATTGTACAGACATTATTTAACATATTACAAATGATGTCTAGTATAGTGTAGAGATAAAGTTATTCTGGGAATGGGAGTGTATCTTCATTTCAACTCTAAACCTTTTGCTGTGTCAGCTTACACTTTTTATTTACGTGTAAGCCATTTTGTATTGGATTTTTGGTGCAAGTATAAGTATCTTAAAGAAAATGAGAAAATTGGTGAAAAAAATAGAAAAAATTGAGAATGTAAATTTAAATTGAGCAAAATGATAACTAGTTTTATTCTGAACATTATTCATCATCAATGGAGATACAAATGTAATGAGGTAAAATATGTTGAATAAATTTAAAAATCAACTTCCCAAGGAATAGAAAGAAAAATGTGGCGCTAAATATTTTTATTATTTACAGAAAATCACAAATACACATCTGAATTGAATTAATTATAGGAAAATTGATTAAAATAGGACTTCACATAGTATTTATTAGTGCTTTTAATTTATTTGCAAATTAAAAGGCTTTTCAGTTTTCCCTCTAATTTGAAATATTTAAATTAAGTTTAAATTTGTACTTTTCCTTAAAATGTATTAATTTTTGCCCTAATTTATAATAAACAAAGTAAAACTTTATTTATAAAATTGAATAATCTGGGATATTATGGCTTTCATACTGTATCTTACCTTGATTACTCATTCAGAAATCATGTGGATTATTCCATTAACATACATGCATAAATATGCACACCCCCAAAAACAAAATCATCATATAAGCTATGAAGTTATATTTACTTTTTATACTGCAATGCCTAATTTCACAGTCATATCAAGGCCTGTTTAATATAACTAGAGTAATAGACAAATGGAAAATATTAGAAATATGAGGATTTTCATATGTTTGGGACCAGGATAGGGATGTAGTATGTATGAGAAGAGTATGTCTAAGGAGGGGATAGTATAAGTCACCACTAGCAGTACTGAGATTGGGCTAAGCTTCAAATCTTCCATGATAACGATCAGAAAAAAAAAAGAGCTAGATATTTGTCAAAACAACAAGGTTGAACACAAAATAGCATAAAGTTTACAATGCACAGAAAAAATAAATATTAGAAGTTTTTGAAAATAAATTTGGCAAATTTACAGTGGAGTGAGCAAAGTTCATGTGTGTTAATTTGTCAAATGTATTTATTTCACTTATTTGTATGTTGTAAATGTTCATACTTTAAGGATACATGTGCTGTTTTAAACACATTAATATAGTATGTAAAGATCAAATGTGGGTAACTGGGGTATCCATCACCTTAAATACTTCTCTTTTTTAAATGCTAGGAACATGCACATTCTGATCTTCTAGCTATTTTGAAATGCACAATAGATTATTGTTACCCATCTTCATCCTACTGATCTGTCCAACACTGGGTTTTATTTCTTCTAACTAACTGTATACGTGTACCCTTTAATCATTCTCTATTTCCCTCTTTCCTTGCCAGTCCTTGATAACCACCAATTTACTGTCTTCATAAGATTCACTTATTTTTTACCTCCCACATATGAGTTACAACATGCACTATTTGTCTTTATATGTATGGCTTATTTCACCTAACACAATGACCATCAGTTTCATCTACATTGCTGAAAATGACAGGGTTTTGTTCTTTTTTTGGACTAAAAATATACTAAGTTTTTAAAATCTATTTATCCATTGATGAACACTTAGGTAAAATATATTTTGAGATATAAGGAGAATCCTCAGCTCAGTTTCAGAATCCAAAAAACTGAAGAAGAGTTAGCTTGCCTTGAATTATAGACTTTGTAAAGGAAAACCTCTCTCTCCATCTCTCAATAGCTATTAATTTTGTAAGCAATAATTTTAGGAACATTTTCTTGGAAACATTCCTAGCATTTATCTCAATTAACTCTTCCTAATGTAATTTTTATATAAATTCTCAGATACACAGTGAGAAAATAAAAGAGAAAGAGACCTCAATAATTTTCTTAGTAATTCTATTAAAAGATAAAATAATCACCAAATAGAGAATAAAAAAACTACCTAGTATATGCCATAATACATTTATTTATTTATTTATTTACATTTTTTTTTTTGTTTTTTTTGAGTTGGAGTCTCACTCCGTTGCCCAGACTGGAGTGCAGTGGTCGCCCCTGGCCACCGCAGCCTCGGCCTGCTGGGCTCTGGCGATCCTTCCGCCTCAGCCTTCCGAGTAGCTGGAATTACAGGCGCGCGCTACCACACCTGGCTAATTTTTTATTTTATTTTATTGTAGAGATGAAGTCTCGCCTGCCCAGGCAGGTCTCGAACCCGCGGGCTCAGGCAATCCACTCACCTCAGCCTCCCAAAGGCGCGGGATTACAGGCTGAGCCACCGAGCCCGACTGATGTAATACACTTATAAGATAAATTCTAGTGCTCCAGATAAAGTATAACAGCAAATATTTTAAGATAACAATTTTGTAGCATGTGATTGAATTACAGGTGAGTCAATAAATAACTGATTTCTAGAAGACAAAATTTCTGTTTTAAGAGAAAAATATAAGATATCTACCTTTTCAAGAGTAAAACTTCCAAAACTATCAATAATGCTAGTATACATCTAACACAAATCAATTAAATTTTCCTTTTAATACATGACATTATAATACAGGAAAGATACTTTGGAAAAGACAGAAGATTCTTGCACTATTTCTATAACTTTTACTTTTTTATTAATTTTAACTTATTCTATACATTACATTTACTAATTTATTATTAACTGAAATTTGGTAGGAAAATAATTTTATTATTGTGCTACTCTAATAAAAGGTAAATCAAACTCTGATGGTGAGATTATGATAATGTACTGTACTTTAAAATTAAAAACATTGATTTTTGTTGCACAGAACAATTATTGATGAATGCAAGCCCAATTCTGAAAAATTCAAAAGTTCAGACAAATATAAAAAAGGGCCATCATAAATGTTTAACAATTGAACAGCATCTGGGTTTGTACTTCCTAAAAATTGTATTCCTTTCCAGTAGTTACTTAGACGTACATAAGACTAAACAGCTGTTAGAACAAGGGGAGACAGATAAATTGCTTTCACTCAAGCAAGGTATTTAATGCCTAATAGAACATTTCAAATAACTTATGCTAAGAGAGTGATAAATCCTGATTAGGATGAGAAGAGATAAAGTTATTCTTTTAACTACCAAAAAGAGGAGTTCCTCTTAATGTGTTAGCACTCAGTGAAAACCAAATATTTCATATGTCATGTCAAATCCAATGACTCACTCCTTGTTGCCCATGATCTCTTGCACAAACATAAAACCTTCTGATGGCTTTCAGCTTTCAAACAAATCTGTTCATTTTTCCATATTATAATAATTTGCTAACATTTAGTACAGTCTAAGAGGATGGAAAATAAAGAAACATTGTTATCACTACACAACTAATTTCCAAAATTCCATGTATTGTTAAATTAAATGAGGAAGAAGACCATAAGCCTAAGATTGCCTCCGCACTTTAAGCTGCTATGTAACAAATTGCAGCCTAAACTGGTAGGTAAAACAAGCTGAAACCTAACTAAGGAGTGTAATTTTTGTAACAAATAGCTGAATTTTAGTCAATCATAAACAATTGTGCATCAGTCAATCACAGGCAGCCAACTTACCATATAATATCCAAAAAAGGCAGAAGTCTGGCTGTAACTAGTTAGGTAATTTTTCTTTTTTTTAACTTTTAAATTTTTTATTTTAAAAATGTGGGGTACATTTCAGGATTAGATATACAGATATTCACTGTGCAGCTACCCTTGTTGATGAGGTGTGCCCCCCTTACCAAGGCAGATTTCCACTACCGTCAATCCCGTCTCCCCGCCCTCCCCCCTCCACAATTACCTGCTACAGTCAATCCTTTTCTTATAGTATTGTGGTGACTGTTCAAGGGCCACTTATGAGTGAGAACATCTGATACTCAGTTCTTTGTTTCTGTAAAAAAAATCACTCAGTATTATAGACTCTAATTCCATCCAGGTTGCTGTGAATTCATGATTTTATTCTTTATGACTGCATAATATTCCATTGGGTATATGTAACACATTTTTTCCACCAGTACTCTTGATGGGCAGCATGGTTGGTTCCATGTTCTTGCTATTGTGAACAATGCTGTGATAAACATACGTGTGCAGGTATCTTTTTTATAGAGTGATTTGAGTTCTTTCAGATATATTCCCAGTAGGGGGATTGTGGGGTCATATGGAACGTCAATTTTTAGAACGTTTAGGAATCACCACACTGTTTTCCACAGAGGTTGTACTAGTTGTACTAGTGTAGAAGTGCTCCCTTTTTGCCACATCCTCTCCAGTATATGTTCTTTTTTGAGTTATTGATGATGGTGATTGTGACTGGGGTTAGGTGGTATCTCAGTGTAGTTTTAATTTGCATCTCCTTGATGACTAGAGAGGTTGAACATTTTTTTCATGTATCTGTTGACTGCTCATATGTCTTCTTTTGAGAATTGTCTATTCATATCTTTTGCCCACTTTGTCATGGGATTGTTTGCTTTTTTCTTTTCAGCACGTTTGAGTTCCTTGTAGATCCTAGATTTTAGCCAAAACAATCCTCAGCAAAAAAAAAAAAAAAAAAGCAGGAGGTATCACACTCCCAAACTTTAAACTTTATTATAAATCTACAATAATCAAAAGAGCCTGGTATTCATGCAAGAGCAGGCATATAGATCAATGGAATAGAATTTAAATTCCAGAAGCAAAACATCAATTTCTCAACCAACTCATCTTCAACAAAGCCTCCACATCAACCACTGGGGAGACGAGAACTTATTCAGTAAATGGTGTTGGGAAAACTGACTGTCCACATGCAGAAGATTGAAACAGGACCTCTACCTATCCCCATACACAAAAATCAACTCTAAGTGGATCAGAGACCTAATGTAAAACCTCAAACTATAAGAATCTTAGAAAATGCAGGAAATACTCTTATGGAAATTGGAGCTGGCAACCAATTCCTGATCAAAATCTGAAGTGCCCATGCCATAAGAGATAAGATAGACAAGTGGGACCTCATCAAACTAACAAGCTTCTGCAAAACCAGAGAAACCATCAAGAGAGCAGGGATACAGCCCACAGACTGGGAAAAAATATTTGCCAACTCCATGTCTGACAAACACCTAGTTAGGTAATTTTTCTACTTTGCTTCCACATTTGGTATATAAAAATCTCATTGCTCAGACTTCTGGGCAGAGCTCTCTGGGTCTCTTCTATTTCTGAGTGCTGCCTAATTCATGACCTGTTCTTTGCTCAAATAAACTGTTAAGTTCCTCTAAATTTTTTTTTGTTTCTTTTTGCAATATGAATAATTTGTCTCTCTTTGGTATGATACTATGGAGAAATATAACACTTGATTCTATTTAAATATTCAAATTTTAAAATGCTTGAAAATGTTATTGTTAAAGCATAAATATATTAAGATGTGGAGTTCAGTTCAGGGTTAGGTATACAAACTTTGGTTATGCAAGTACCCTTGTTGATGAAGTATGCCCCTCCCTCCCCTAGCAGTTTCCCTCAACTGCCAATCCCACCTCCCCTCCCCTGATCATTTCCCACTGCTGCCAATCTCTTTCTTATAGTATTATAATTGTTCAAGGTCCACTTATGAGTGAGAACATATGGTACTCTGTTCTTTGTCTCTGTGATAGATCACTGAGTATGATCAGCATATATTTTTAATATCTCTGTCTTAACTTTCAATCCAAATTTATCTCTTAATGATGCAACGTAAGGGAGAAATTTTATCACAACACAAGTGATAACAATTGTGGATTGTGGCAGATTATATTCATTATTCTTTTCACTAGTACTATCTTCAGTGAGTATCATTGTTATAAACAACAGTAGATTTCTAAATAATCTGAATTCCAAAGTTATTTTTATTGGGCATCTTTTCAGCAAGTAAGAAAATTGGTACCAAATGGTTCATATTTAAGAGACCACGATAAAGTGATAACTCAGTAATGAATGTGACTTTATAATCTAGTGTATAAGCAACTTTTACAAATAGTTTGGTTCTTGGGAAAATCATGTGTTTTTTAGTTTATAGGCTATAGTTTTGGGTAACTAGTGTAATTTAAGTTTAGAACAGATGTTTTGAAGCTAATAACTGCAGGAGTTAATCGTAAAATATTAAAATAGTGGATATTCTTGGGGTCAGTCACAGACCTGCTGAATTTGAATCCTTGCAATGAGCAGATTCTGGTGAAAAACCAGGGTTGGAAATCTTTGTTTTAGAGAAATATTTAGAACCAAATGAGGAGATACTAGATCCTAAATTATTCTGTGCAAAAATAGGAAAGAGAAAATGTAGAAGACAATGTTACTTTAAGCATTTGAACTAAGAAATATAAATTTCTGCTATTATTATATTATTAAAATGTACTATAAGCATCTAATTCTTAGCATAATATTAATATTTTTAAATTTTAATTATTTACCTATTTAATATTTAAGTTAGCAAGCATATTGTATGTAATCTGTTGTATGCTGGAGCTACAAATGTTAAAGTAATTATGTCTGCCTTAAAAGAACTCAATCAAGTAGAAGAATTATTCGATGTCATTTATTTGACCTGATTATTAAGTAATGCAGTATAACAGAGACTGGTAAGTCACACTAAAGTATTCTGAATTGTGATGACATATATAGAACATTTTTTCCTGAGTTTTTAAAAAAATTATTTAAGTTGACAAGTTGCAATTATATATAGTTGTGGATTAAAATATGATGTTATAAAATATATATATGATATAGACTGATTGAATCCATGTAATATATATCATCTCACTTTTTTGGGATGGGAATATTTAAAATTTACTCTCTTAATAATTTTGAAGTATATAATTCATTATTATTCAACAATGGTCATAGTTTATAAATGTGTTCCTTATGAATTATCAGTCAAATCCATAAAACCATAGAAACCAAGCACATATATGATGTATGAAATGGAATCTACACTTACACATTTCTGGTAAAAAAAAAGAAAACTTGCAATAAGATGAATTTTGAAATGGTAAATATTCTTTTGGACAAACAGTTGCATTTGCTGTGATATTTTATTTTTTCTCTTATAGAAGATTTTCAATTATTGTTTTTAGTGTGGTTTTTTTTTGGTCAATATTTCCAAGCTTAAGGTGTTAATTGAGATGCCCAGAATTTGATCTCTGGCTTAATGTAGAATGATATTTATACCTGAGAATTACCAAATACAGGGAAGAAGATACTATCTGGCTAAATATGTAAAATAGAACTGGTGATCCAAAAATAGGGCTTAACATCTGCAAAATATAAAGAACAAAGTTATAGAAAGCATATGCCTCACTTTTAGGGAAAAGGGAAGATTCTAACAAAGTCCTGAAGACCAACTGCTTTGATATATGGCATCATTAAAGATAATATACATAGATGCAAAATCACTTACTTTAAATTATTTTTGTAGCAGGTTGATGGCCATTCTCTTAATCTGTGGTTTCATAATGTAGCTCTTTCACCTTTAAAATAATCTTGAGCTCATAAGCACATCTGCATATAATAACAATTGAAAGGTAAGATAAGAACATCCCAGGGATAATGATGGTTTAATTGAGGTATTCTGCCATTAAATTCCTATTACTGTGCAATGGGGCTTTACAAACCACATAGAAGAAAATGAGTCATTTCAGGACAATGAAATTGTACATTCCTTGGGTCTTATCAATATTATTATAATAAATTTTGAAAATAAACATTTAGTTAGTAAGGCTTCTAGAAGTAAAATAGACTCTAGTAATTGAGTACTGAATGTATTTTAAGATTTCTTTTATAGGCATTCCTAAAAATTTTAATCTAAATAAGGATCTGGCTTAGTTACTAACAACTCAAATTGATTAGAGAGAAATAGCAACAAAAAAACATTTCAAACAGCTTCAGTAACACATTTTTATATCATATTTTTGAATCTGTAAGTAGGCAGAAAAAATGCACCTTCAAATTTCTGAATTTTAAGGACACCTTATATGACAAAAAACTTAGAATATATAATTAAGAATCTTGAAACAGGAATTATTCTAAATTATCTGGATGGGCCAAATACATTCACAAAAATATTTATAAAAAGAAAACAGAAGGATCAGAGAAAATGTGAAAAAGGAGGAATTGGAACAATGTAAAATTACAGGTTAAGGAATGCAAGCAGTCTCTAGGAGCTAGAAAAAGGAAAGAACTGTTTGCTTTTTCTTACTTTTCCTTACAGACTCAGAAGGAAGGCAACCCTACTGTCCTATTTAGAGTATTGACTACCAGAGTTATTAGAAAATAAATCTGTGGTATTTTAGAATACCAACTTTGTGGTAATTTGCCATAGCAGTAATAGAAGACTAATACAAAATCTGATAAAAAGAATGAATGTGTCTATACAGATATACACATTATATATACATATACTAATGTCTCTAAAAGCTGAGATATTGCTACAGTGAGGCTATATTAGACTCTTTAAATGTGTACAAATGATAGGTTCTATTCTATATGGAGTTGATTTTTGTTTACATATTTTAATTTTTTATTGATAATTTTCCTACAGAGAAGAGCAGTTTGCTGCCACAGTGATGTGTACACAGAATCTTAAACTGAGATGTGAAAAAAGTTGCCTTCTAGGCTGATATACATACAGACTATTACACTGAGATGTGAAGAATGTATGTCTTCTATTAAAGAGCAAGGGGAATTTGTTCGTTTGTTTTTTTTGTTTTGTTTTGTTTTCTTTTTAATTCTCAGATCTCTCCTTCCTGACATTGATGGAAGAGAAGTTCCCAGGTCCAAGGCACTGTAAACTTCCTAGTCCAGCCTATGGAATGTTTCAAGGAATAGAACTGGGCAGCTGGACTAAATCAGAGAAACGAAGTTTTCAGAGGAAGACAAAGGAAGGGTCTGAACAGCTTAGGGAGTGTGAAATTAAGAACCATAAGGTTGAGTTTTCTTGCACTCTAGTACCATGTTTTAATACCATGTTTCCTTTTTCACTGGTTTCATTTTGTTAATTAGACTTTTTTGGTGGGAAGGGGTGCTTTTCTGTGTCAACATGTGTTACATCTGTACACATTTGTTAATTAATTGTGAGTCCTTTCTTTTGGTAGCACATGATAATTCTCTTTCTCTTTTACTAAGCTTCTTAATAGAATTGATAATACTTGTTATTTTTGCTTTGTTACCTAATGCTGTGAATGAATCTTGAAAAGGAAACTAAATCCTCTAAGGACTAACTTCAATGATCTTTCTTCAATTATTTTTCCTTACAAACATTTCTCTCCATCTTATGCAGATAACTCGCTTTCTTCTTTTTTTTCTTAGCAGTGAAAATGATTTTATTATTAATACAACATATATAAATTTTACAAAATAGTTTTGAGTGAATGAGGCAGATAAAAGAATTACATATCATATGATTTTATTCATATAGCTTCAAAAAATAGAGCTAAATCATAGGACTTAGAGGACTTTAGTGGTACCCTATAAAAAAATTTAAAAAGTAATTATTAAAAATAAGGATAATCCTTTCAGTGGGGTAGAACCAATGATTGGAGGGGCATATGGGATTTCTGTGGGTACTGGCAGATTTTATCTCTGGACCTACGCAGTAATTAATTATAAGAGTGTGTTTTCTTTTTGATAAACTACATAACCTGAAAATCTGTGCATTTTCTCTATGTATGCCATATTTAAAAATAAAATAATATCCATTCAAATAAAAATAAAATGAATTACCTGACTAAAGAAGTAATGGCATACTGAAATATATTTATTTGAAATTTGAATCTGAAAGAAATTGCAGAAGAGAGTGGAAAAGGCAAAGACCAGAATGAATTAACACAGATAAAATAATAAAAATAATGAAAGCCTAAACATCAATACTCCAAACACAATTGTTGATTGGCATATTGTGATATTGAGAGGAATGGCTGGATACTAACATTTGAGGAAAGTTATCTCATTTGCATTATATTCTTAAGTTATATGTATTGTAATACATAATTATCCATAATATTTCCACATAATAAATTAAAATGTATTTTCCTGCAGTTTCATTAATTCTCCTTTGTCCTTTGGAACACACAAAACAAGCTTTATTCTTAATTTGTAGAATATGTCTTCAAGGATTTAAATATAACAAATCCATGTGGCTAAGGTCAGAAAGCTATTTAAGTAATAGAATAGCAGGGCTGAACATGAGGTGAAGTTTCATTTTGTTCAAATATTCATCCAAAAAAGTGAATTTTGTTATACTTCTCCAGAGTCATCCAGCCAAAATACGAATGCCTCAAAAAGTGGGAAATGTATGAATTTCCAAAACAAAGGATACCATGTGGCAGACATAACTAGCACTTTGTGATAATAATAAAACAATTTTACTCAAGCATAGCTGTGGCTGTCTATCTCTGCACCATCTTTAGTAACATTCTGCATTGTCTCATAAATATTATGGTTGTGACCAATTTCAGTAACTTCCAACCATTCATCTTAGAAAAACTAAATTTAGTTTTAGTTGATTAGGAAGAAGCTACTCAAAATTACATTTTTCATGGAGCATCTTTCAAACTACAAATTTCCAACCCGCCAATCCATTCAAGCAATCTTTACCTTTTTATAGGGAGGAATCTTTCCAATGGCTTAAATATAAAGTAAAGTATATTTGGGCAAGAAAACATGAGTGGATGTTTTCCAAAGCAGAGAAAAAAGAATGTGGAAAGTCTAGGACACATATCATTAAATAAGCAAGTAAGTAATACAGTTAACCAGTTGAGGTTTTGTTGTTATGTTTTCTGTCTATCACTGCAAAGAGTAATTTATAAGTTTTTTCAAGTATTTACAATAATAAGGTCATTCATGACTCACTATCACCAATTGAAGAACCTAATGGTTTAGCTTCAAGCTCCAGTTATTTCACTAAACTTATTTTAAAAATTTTTATTATAAAGATATGGGGTACATTTCATGGTATATAAACATTGATCATGCAAGTACCCTTGTTGATGAGGTATGCCCCACCCTCTCCTAACAGTTTCCCTCAACTACCAATCCCACCCCCCTTCCTCTGACAGTTATTCACTACTGCCAATCATTTTCTTATAGCATTATAATTGTTCAAGTTCCTCTTATGAAGGAGAACATATGACCCTGTTCTTTGTTCCTGTGATAAATCATTGAGTACGACTGATTCCAAATCCATCCAGGTTGCTGCAAAGTCCATACATTTGTCCTTATTTATGGCTGCATAATATTTCACTGTGTATATGTACCACATTTTTTTTTAACCAGCCCAACTTCGATGGGCAACACTGTTGGTTCCATGTTTTTGCTATTGGGAATAGAGCTGCAACAAACATACGTGTGTAGGTATCTTTTTTGTAGAATAATTTGAGTTCCTCTGGGCATATTCCCAACAGAGGGATTGCTGAGTCATATAGACGGTCAATTTCTAGTTCTTTCAGAAATCACCACACTGTTTTCCAAAAGAGGTTGTACAAGTTTGCATTCCCACCAGCAGTGTAAAAACATTCCTTTTTCTCCACATCCTCACCAGCATCTGTTGTTGTTTGTTTTATTAATGATGGTCATTCTTACAGGGGTTAGATGGCATCTCATTGTGGTTTTGATTTGCATTTCCCTGATGTTGAGTGAGGCTGAGCACTTTTTCATGTGTCTGTTGCCTGCTCATATATCTTCTTTTGAGAATTATCTATTCATGTCTTTTGCCCACTTTTTAAAGGAGATGTTTTGTTTTGTTTTGTTTTCCTTCAGCGCATTTGAGTTTCTTGTAGATCTAAATGTTAGGCCTTTGTCAGATATATAGCTGGCAAATATTTTTTCTCATTCTGTGGGCTGTCTCCCTGCTCTCTTGATGGTTTCTTTTGCTTTGCAGAAGCTCCTTAATTTGATGAGGTCCCACTTGTCTATCTTGTTTCTTAAAGTATTGACCTTTAGGGTTATTTATAGGAATTAGTTTCCATTTCCAAATTCCATGTGGATGTCTCCTGTATTTTCTAAGACTCTTATAGTTTGAGGTTTTATGTTTAGGTCTTTGATCCATTTAGATTTAATTTTTGTGTATGATGGTAGGTAGGGGTCCTGTTTCAGTCTTCTGCATATGTTCAGTCAGTTTTCCCAGCACCATTTACAGAATTGGTTGTCCTCTTCCCAGTGGTTGTTGTTGGAGACTTTGTCAAAGATGAGTTGGCTGAGGTATTGAGGCTTTGCTTCCAGACTCTCTATCCTGTTCCATTGGTCTATATGTCTGTTCTCATACCAATCCTAGGCTGTTTTGATTACCATAGCCTTATAGTAAATTTTGAAGTCCTGTTTTGTCTCTTTTGCTAAGGATTGTTTTTGGCTATTCATGGTCATTTATGTTTCCATATGAATTTCTGTATTGTCATTTCCAGGTCTGAGAAGAATAATGATAACTTAATGGGTATTGCATTGAAGCATTGAATCTGTAGATTGCCTTTGATAGAATGGACATCTTAGTAATGTTGATTCTTCCTATCCATGAGCATGAAATGTTTTTCCATTTGTGTCTTCTTGGATTTCTTTGAACAGAGTTTTGTAGTTCTCATTGTAAAGGTCTTTCACTTCTCTAGTTAGAAAGATGCCGAGGTAATTCTTTGTGTGTGTGTGTGTGTGTGTGTGTGTATGTGTGTGTCTATTATGAATGGGATTATGCTTTTTATTTGGTTCTCTGCCTGCTTGTTGTTGGTGTATAGGAATGCAACTATCTTTTGCACATTTATTTTGAACTCTGACACTTAACCAAAGTCCTTTATCAGTGCAAGCAGGTTTTTGACAGATTCTCCTGGATTTTCAAGGTATGGGATCATATCATCAGCAAAGAGGGATAACTTGACTTCCTCTTTTCCTATTTGGATACCCCTGATTTCCTTCTTTTGTCTAATTGCCTGAGTAAGGACTTCTAACACAATATTGAACAAGAGGGGTGAGATTGGGCAGTCTTGACATGTTCCAGTTTTCAGTGGAAATGTTGCTAGTTTGTGTCCATTTAGCAATATGTTAACTGTGGGTTTGTCATAGACGGCACTTTCTATTTTGAGGTATGTTCCTTCTATTTCTAGTTGTTTGAGAGTTTTTTATCAAGAAGGGATGCTGGATTTTATCAAAAGCTTTTTCTGCATATAATGAGATAATCATGTGGTTCTTTTTTACATCTGTTGATGTATTTAATGACATTTGTAGTCTTGTGAATGTTGAACCAGACCTGCATCCTGAGAATGAAGCTTACTTGGTCATGGTGGATTATTTTTGAAATGTGTTTTGGGATCCAATTTGCAAGAATCTTGTTGAGGATTTTTACAGCTATGTTCACAAGGTATATTGACCTGTAGTTCTCTTTCTTTGTTGCATCTTTACTCAGTTTGGGTATCAGTGTAATGTTAGCTTAGTAAAATGATTTGGGGACAATTTCACCTTTCTCAATTGAAATCCAATTTCAATAGGATTAGTGTCAGTTCCTCCTTGTACGTTTTCTACTGGGAAGCCATCCGGTTCAGGGCTTTTTTTTTTTTTTTTTTTTTTGGCAGGTAGTTTTCATATGACAGAGTCAATTTCTTGAGTTGTTGTTGCTCTATTTAGTGTCTCAGTGTCTTCTTGTTTCAACTTGGGTAGATTGTGTGATGTCAGAAAGTCCTTCATTTCATCTAGGTTATCAAGTTTGTTTCCATATAGGTGTACATAGTAATCTCTGATAATCTTTTGTGTTTCTTCAGGGTCAGTTGTGATTTGATCTTTTGTATTTCTAACTGTGTTTATTTGGGCTTTTTCTCAGTCATTCTGGCTAGGGGCCCATCAATCTGGTTAATTCCTTCAAAAACCTGCTTTTTGTTTTGATGATGTTTTCTATTATTTTTTTGTCTTCTATATCCCGTATTTGGGGTGTGTGTGTGTGTGTGCATGTGTGTGTGTTTTGGATTCTTCTGCTAAAGTTGGAGTTTTGGTGGTTCTCTCTTTCCAGCTCCCTTAGGTGATTTGTTAGGCTCTCCACTTGTGATCTTTCTATTTTCTTGATGTGTGCTTGTAGAGATATAAATTCCCCTCTTAGCACTGACTTAACGACATCCCAGAGATTTTGTTGGAATGTTTCTTCATTTTGATTTGTTTCTAGGAATCTTTCAATTTCTTCTTTGTTTTCAGTGTTGACCCAGTCGTTGTTCAGCATCATGCTGTTTAGTGTCCATGTCTTTGTGGGCTTTGGGGAAATGTTGGTGTTGATGCTTATTTTTATTCCACTGTGGTTTGAGAAGGTGCATGGCAAGATTTCAATCTTATTAAATTTGTTTATGTTTGATTTATGGCCAATGATATGGTCAATCTTGAAGTAAGTTCCATGTGGTGATGAGTAGAATGTATATTCTGTGGTTATTTGGTGGAGTGTTCTGTAGGTATCAATTAAGTCCATTTATTTAAGAGTCTCATTGAGTTTCTGGGTCCTCTTGCTGATTTTTTGTCTTGATAATCTGTCTAGGGTTGTGAATGGGGTATTAAAGTCCCCAGCAATGATAGTGTTAGAGTCAATCTCTTTTTTAAGTTTGCCTAAAAACTGCTTTATGAACATTGGTACTCCTATGTTAGGGGCATATATGTTTAGGATGGATATGTCTTATTGATGGATTGAAACTTTTATCATTATATACTGACCTTATTCATCTTTTTAAATTTTTGATAGTTTAAAGGGTATTTTGCCTGAGATTAAGATTGCAATTCCAGCTTTTCTTTTGTGTTCCATTTGCCTGAAAGTTTGTTTCCCATCCTCTTACTTTGAGTCTGTGAGTGTCCTTTCTGATGAGATGAGTCTCTTGGAGACAATATATTATTGCCTCATGATATTTTATTCATTTTGCCATTCTATGTCTTTTCAGTGGTGCATTTAGTTCATTCGCATTTAGGCTAATCATTGAAATGTGAGTGTTTTTCTTTGTGATGAGATTCATATAGAGTTGCTGTTGTACTTGTTGGTTTGATGCCTTTCTTTTGGTTGTTTGGGTTGGTTCACGTGTATTTTCAATCTTTTCCCTATACTCTTGCAAAGATCATTGTTGTTCTTTTTCCCTTTTCCACTGTATTTAATGTTTTCCTCAGAGTTTATTATAGGGGTGGTCTGGAGGCAGTATAAGTTCTTAGGGATTGAATGTCTGGGAAATATTTTAATTCTCCCTCACTGATGAAGCTTAGCTTGGCTGAGTAGGTTATTCTTGGTTGAAATTATTTATCTCTGAGAACTTTGAATATTGAACTCCAAGTTCTCCAAGCCTGAAGTGTTCTGTGGATTAATCTGCTGCTATTCTAGAAGGCAGCTATGCTCACCACTATACCACCAACAAACCATCTGCTGCTATTCTGATTGGTCTTCCCTGGTAGGTAGTCTGACCTTTCCCCTTGCAGCCTTTAGGATTTTTTTCTTTTATACTTACTTTGTTCAGGGAAATTATTATGTGCCTAGGAGTTGGTCTTCTCATTTGTTGTCTTGCCTGGGTTCTCTGAATCTCTTGTGTTTGAATTTTTGCATCACTGATGAGGTGTGGGAAGTTTTCTTAAATAATTTTGTGGAATGTTTGTTCCAGGGTGGCATCTGTCTCTCTTTCTGCCTCAGGAAGTCCAATTACTCTTAGAACCATTCTCTTGAAGTAATCACTCGTCTCTTGAGGTTTTGTTCTCTTTTTAAGCTTCTTTTCTATGTGTTTGACAGTTTAAGTTCTATATCTTGGTCTTTAAGTTCTGAGATTCTGTCTTCTTGGCTAATTCTGCTTTCCATGCTTATTAGTTCATTTATTTCAATCACAATATTCTTTACTGCTGTTATCTCAGTTATCAACTCCTTCTCATTTTCCTCTTGTCTCTCCTCAAGTCTTTTTATACTCTATTAACGTCATGATGTTTGGGTTTGTAATATGTGATCAGTCATTCTGGGGGCTCTTCAGTGTTTGCATTCTGAAGTCTGTTTTCTCATTATCTCATTTCCCAGGGGTTTATGTGAGACCTATATTCTTTTTTTGGTTTTTCTTCATTTGTGTAGATTTTTCTCTCCACTTTTTTCTTTTTTCCTGTCTTCTTTAAATCTTTTGTTCAGAGGTGGCAGGATCGCTTTTAATTCTGGTTGCTCAATCTCCTATTCTTCCTTGTGTGAATCCTCTGTTGTTGTTCAAGTCTGAAGATGGACTGTACTTTGGGGGCTATACCTTTTGCAGTTTTCAGATGTATTTGAGGGGGGAACTGTGGTTCAAATTTTTATCTGCAGATCCCAGCATCCATTGACAGGTATATGGATACACTGAAATCCACTTCCCACTGCCTTGCAATTTTCATGAAGTGGGAGTATTGATTTGCTCCCTGGAAGTAAAATTATGTAAGAAAAGGGAAAGAAATGGAACAGGAAGGGGGGAAGCAGAAGGTGGAAACAGAGCAGACTAAAAGGGAAAACAGACAAAGGTACCTGCCAATAAATGAAAATAGTCCTGAAGACAGATAAGAGTAAGAAAAGACAAAAACAAGCAAACAATCAAGAAAAAAACAACAGTGACAAAAATCAAATTAGGACATACAATCACACAGACACACAGGTTGACCAAACTCCTTATGATGTACTATTCCCTTACACAAACATGAGGTCTAAGATCCCAAGTTGGAGGCTGGGCAGAGCTGGGTGGGCAAGGCACTGCAGTCTCTGCCTGGTCAAAGGGTTCCAGATGATCTCTGGTTCTACTGCAGCCTGGTTCAGCTGGGGAAGGTAGAGTGCAAGATAGCAGGTACTGTAGGTCGGTGTGTCACATGCAGCCTCTTTTTCTTTCTTTGTTTTTAGGTCCCAAGATGGAAGCTGCACAGAGCTTGGTCGAGCTCATAGGGCAATGCAGGTCTCTGCCTGGTCTCAGAGCTCCAGCTGTTCTCTGGTCCACTTTGGACAGGGGCGAGTTGGGAGGTGGAGTGTGAGGCTGCTAGGTGTTGCTGGTCAGAGTAGCATGCAGGGTGGCTGGGGGTAGGGTGGTGCAGCTAACAAAGGAGCCTAGAGCTCCATGGGGAGGGAGCTGCAGGCCTCCCTGGGTGGAGGCTTGGGGCGGAGTTGGGCACTGCAGCCAGGGAGGGAGCCTGGAGTGCCACAGGGCAGGAGCCAAGGGCCTCTATGGGCAGCAGTAGCTTGGGGTCAGGGGGGATGCTTCAGCCAGGAAGGGGGCCCGCAGCTCCAAGGAGTGGGAGTGAAGGACCTCCGCAGGTGGTGGTGGGCTTGTGCTTCAGTCAAGGATGGAGTCGGGAGCTCTGTGGAGCAGGCACTGAGGGTCTCTCCGGCAGCAGCGGTGGCTTGAAGTGGTGCTGGGTGCTTCAGTCAGGGAGGGGTCCCAGAGCTCTGAGGGGTAGGAGCCAAAGGCCTCCGTGGGCAGCGGTGGCTTGGGGCCAGGGAGGGTGCTTCAGCCAGGGAGAAAGCTCAGAGCTCCAAGAGGTGGGAACCAAGGGCCTCTGCAGGCAGCAGCAGCTTTGGGCCAGGTGGGGTGCTTCAGTCAGGAATGGAGCCTGGAGCTCCGAGGGGCGGGAGCTGAGGGCCTCGATAGGCGGTGGCGGCTGGGTGCTGGGCAGAGCAGTGCAGTCAGTCGATGAGGGAACCTGGAGCTCCACAAGGTGGGAGCCGAGGGCCTCCAAGGGCATCCACAGGTGGCGGCGGCTTGGCTCTGGGTGAGTCGGTGTAACCAGGGAGGGAGCCGAGAGCTCCAGGTGGCTAGGGGCCCAGGATCGCCTGGGGTGGAACAGCAGTGGTGGAGGAGGCTGTAGCAGCCGGGTGGGTGTGTGGGACCGAGGTCCTCCATGCCTCAGACCTGTGTGGCTGGCAGGGGCTGGGGGGAAAGCAAGAATCTTTAAAGAAACTCACTTTCATGGAGAATCGCATAGTCCCACCTGTGCCGCTGCCATCTTACTGGAAGTCCTGTAGCTTTCTTCTAAAATCTCTTTGCATCCATCAGCAGCTTCTGGAGTTTTTCACCTTTACTTTTTATCTTCCTACTAGGTTATTTTCTTACTGCAACATCCTATTAAATGGTTTTTTCCCCCCTTGGTTCATTTCTTGGGGCTTTTCTCTTTTTTATACACCTAACCTGGGAAAATTTATATTCTTACATGTTTATGCATGCCCTAAAGTATATTTGCAGCTGACATCTCTCTTCTATAATATAGACTTGATTTTCAAAATGCCTACATAATTCCCTCAAAAACTTGAGAAATATGATGAAAAATTTGAGAAATATGATGAAAGTGAATCTTATTAAACTCTTAAAAATGTTCTTCAATTATATGTTTTTTTTTGATTGACTTTCCTATTTAGCTATTGTCATGCTAAGGGAATCATCTGAGATATTTCATGTCCCTCCCATCTCCAAACTTCAATTAGCCACCAAACCAAATAATTTTAATATAAATTTCTGCTTTTCAATTTGCTTTTTCATTGACAAAATTTTGTCTATCATTGCCTTATTTTTTCCTGGAAGTCCTTTTTGCAACTCTTGTTTTGTGACCCTTTCTGATATTACATGTTTCTATTTAGCCTATGGTTGCCTTTCTACTGATCTTTGTCAAAAGGCTAAACTCCTAAGGAAAACCTGGGTTGATCACCCTATCTAACTATATTGCTAATAGTTTTTTGAATAATCTGTATCCCTGACTCCCTTATTTAATTTTATTGCACATAATTAAACTAGCAATTATTATTTATTTCCAGTTGATATGATGTGAATGTATATTTTGTGTAAGATAATAAATCACATAAAGCTCAAAAATGGAAGTGAGATCCAAATTACAAAGGAGAGTGCGTAATAAGCTAAATATTTGGATCACATCTTGTGTGCTTCTTTGTGATACTTAATATGAGAATAACATGATTGGGTTTGCTTTTCAAAATATTTGGTTTCTTAGGTTTGTATTTATTGGAAAATTAAGAGATGACATTCAGGAGATCACTTAAGAGATCATTCTTGAAACAAAAGTGCATATCAAAGTTTTAGGTGTGACAGAGAAGCAGATATTGAACATAATCTTATACCGCCATTGATATCAATCTGAGCAAAATATGTAAAGCAATTTTTTTCTAATACTGAACAAAAGACAACACAAAGCTGAGAATCTTGTTAGCAGGGAAACACATAACATAAATCTGTATGTACCCTTATTGTCTTCCTAGATGTACTTTCCAGACCATTTTACAAAGAAATAGAACCCAAATAGAAAATGGCAGGCCAGGAACTGTGGCTCAGCCTAAATCCCAGCGCTTTGGAAGGCTGAGGCAAGTGGATTGCCTGAGCCCGCAGATTTGAGACCAGCCCGGGCAATTTGGCGAGACCTCATCTGTACAATAAATAAATAATTAGCCAGGCATGGTAGTGTGCTCCTGTAATTCCAGCTACTTGAAAAGTTGAGGTGGAAAGATCGCTGGAGCCCAGCAGGTCAGTGCTGGGGTGGCCATGAGTGTGCCACTGCACTCTAGCCTGGGCGATGGAGTGAGACTCTCCAACTCAAATTTTAAAAAAAGAAAAGAAAAAAAGAGAAAAGAAAAGAAAATGGCAGACTTGCTAGGCAGATTAAATACAGATTAAATTTTAGGTCTACTAATATTTTTGGAATTTGTATGACAGAGTATCAAAGAGAAGGAACTTATAAGTGCATGAAAAAGATACACTAGGTTTTCCTTGAATCTTAGCCACATTCTAAACTGAACATGTGCTTGTTGAACATGTAAGAGTTTTGGGAGAATGCTAATGCAGGGTTAGGAGCTGGATAGAAATTCCAGAAGACATACAATTCTAGGACAACTTCAATTTCCACCCAGCCAAAATAGAAAGACCTAAATTACTGAATGTTCATTTGAGATCTTAGTATAGTCATGTCTTTAAGTAGGGCTATTATAAAACTTATATATTAATAGCAACAAAGCAGTAAGAACTTCTAGAGACCATTTTAAGTATTACAGGATCAAATGGAGCCTTCAGTAAATTAGTTTACTGCTAGAATAAAACTCAAAACTCTTTAAAGAAAGATAATACATTGAGACTCTTAAAGTTTGACAACACTATGACAATAAACACAATAAAAACAATAACACAAACACAATATATACAAAAAAGCAAAAAAAATTACTCATAAATAGGAAAAAAATATAGAACAACAAAGGAGCTTGTAGAGAAAACAAAGGTATTAGAATTAGCAGACAATAATTCTTAAAAAGCTCTTATAAATATGCTCAGGTGTTCAAAATAAAACATTTACATGAGTGAATACATGAGCAAACACAATAAAAATTATCCAGATATGAACACAGAGAAAAAAAAATGTTTTAAATAAAATAAAAACCCCATGATCTGTGAGATACTTTCATATTCTTCATCCAAAATGCTTGGTACCAGAAATGTTTTGAACTTCAGATTTTTTCAAATTTTGAAATATTTGCACATATATAATATGTTGGAGATGGGACCCAAATTAATTCATGCTTCATAGGCACATTATACATATACATGGAGGCAATTTCATAGAATATTTTTATTAATTCTGTGCATGAAACAAAGTTTTGACTGTGTTTTGACTAAGACCTATCACATGAGGTCAGGTGTTCACTTGTTGTAGCCAGAATTACAATGAAAAGAATGTTTCCTATTTTCTCATGATAATAAAATGCAGTAATTTATTGAAAGTGCTGAAAAGAAACTCTATCAAGTTATAACACAAATTCAATGTCTCCTTGAAAAATGGTGAAATAAAGATATTTTAGCTAAACACAATTGAAAAAAATTATCAATGAAAGATTTGTATTGGCAGATTATAAGACAAAAGGAGGTAAAGTGAATGACAGCAAGGAAGAAAGAATAAGAGCAGCAAAAATGAAAAGTTATTTAAAACTCTTATACATGAAATAGCATAATATTAAGTCAAGGTAGACATAGTAAGAAAACATATTCTAACCCTTTATGTGATTACAAAATAGATAAATGAATAAGCAAATATGAATAAATAAAACAAATATATAAAGTAAAAATTAAGCAAGTAGATATAATTGAAAACATACAAAAAATGAAATAACTCATAATACTTGGTTGATTCAAAAGGAAGTAAAGAAAAAGAAACAAAAACAAATGAGGCAAATAGAAAACACAAAGCAAAATGACAAGCACAATCACATCAAATACAATATTGAATGCAAATGGAAAAGCAGTCCAATGAAATCAAATATTGTTGGACAGTATTATTTACAAAAAGAGAGATTGATGGTTTATTTTGTGGAAACGAGTAGTTTATTAATATGATATTATTTATATGATAGTGCTCATACAGAATTCTGAATTGAAATACTAAAAATTCAAGTTATTTTTAGGAAGAGCAATAAAGGAATTTATCCTACTGTGGCTCCCACTTCCTAATAGAGTAGCAGTACAAAATTCCCCAGGTCAAAGTCCCTGTTTTCTCATCTTTCTAGTTTTACATAAGAGATGTTTAAATAAGAAAATCTCTGCTCCAGGGCTAAGACCAATGTCTGTTTTGATAGGTTGGTGTCCTGAACCATATTAAAGAGTCTTTTGCAAAATAAGGACACAGCTAGGTTAAAAGAAAAAGATAACAAATTGTATCAGCCAACACCATGAGAAACTTTGAGTGGATGTATTAATATTAAAGAAAAGCAGACATCAAGATAAAGAATGTCACCAGAGGAAGAGAGAGCATATGATAATGGCAGGTGTTTCCATTCATCAAAAATTCATTAGAACCTTAATGTGTAGACTCCTAATAGCAGCCCCAATTCACAAGGAAGTGGTGCATTCAAGAAACTTTCAGTTTTTGAGCAGAAACAGAATTTGAAGCTTCTAATAGCACGTGTCCTGGTTATAGCGTTGTTTGATATTCTCAGTTGGAATATAATACTACTGATTCCAGAAAAACATGGCTTGGAGTACTTACTGCAGCTGCAATAAAAATTGGTGTCGAATTTCAAGTACTGCATGGAAATAATTCTGGAAGCAGTTGGTGTCTTCAGAATTTTTTGCAGTGAATTATAACTTTGGATTGAATACAGTGTCTCAATATTCTATAATGCTTTACAATATTGTTTCAGGTAGATCCTTGATCTATTTATATTCTTTTTGTGAAGATTTTTACTTATTCCCTAAATATATAAATTAAAATGAAGAATTACAGTATTGAAAGGTTAGTAATATGGTCCAAATGGTCCAACAATTCTTTGTATCTCTGTTTTCTATTCTGGTAGTGAGACTTGACCAGTAATGAGATATTGATGCTCTAATTAAAGCTTATATTTAATCACTTAATTTGCCTATATTGGAAACATAATTTTGCTATTTTTCCTAGCTTTTTATCCCTGCTGCACTAATTGTATCTCAAAAAATGCAAGCCTAACATCTTTATTGATCTATGTAATTAGTACTAAAATCACATTACAGAAAATCTTTCAAATGTCAGAGTGCATCATGCATAAACAACTATTTTTACTTATTGCCATTTTAGGCAATTAGCTTTGTGATCACTGTGATATTTCCCCATAGTATAGCAAGTATAAAAAATCACACAGAAGAATTTATTACCTGTTTAATGAGAAGCATTTTTAATGAAATGCATTTAAAAATAAGATTGAAATAGCTGGAGTGGCTATATATGATTATCAAGAAATTTTACAGTAATGGAGGTAGTAAATTACATTACACATCCATGTCCACAATATTTGAGTAACAATAATAGTCTCCATTTGGTATTTTACTTTCTGTTTACAATAAAGAATAGCAGGTCCAAAGTATATGTCCTCAAGTAATTAAAAAGGCAATAATGCACAGCAATAATTAAAACGCCATGAAACTGCGCCCTTCCAAACAAACAAATGCCAGTGTTTTATTAGGGAGTTTTGTAAGGAGTATTAAGGTCTTAGGATTATTATCACAAATGCCAGTTCAGGTTGAGTCAACATGTAAATGAGATTGAGTCTCTGTAGGATGTTCATGCACTGATGCCCATCGCCAGCTTAAATATTAAAGAAGTATAAATAGAAACTGATGAGCCTCACATATTACCAGAAGTAATTTCAAGCCCTTTGCAAAAATAAGATAAAATTTCAAGTAAGTTATCAAGCAGCAGAGCATAGTTAAAACTCATCGGCCTGTTCAATCACAGACACAGTAATAGGTTCTGTAATTTACTCTAGGCAGGATTTTTGCTTAATCCAAATGTTTTCAGTTGGTTTCAACAACTCTAATGAGAGTAAAGCTCTATCTTGTATAAATTATCTCTTTCATATATTTTTCTAGTCCTGCACCATAATTTTAGAGGTCAAATCACCAACTTGGGGTTTTTACATAGTAAGAAACAGATCCAATGGTTGGAGAAAGTGGCCATTTGCATAGAGTTATTTCCACAGGTAAATGAGATTCCTTGAAAATTGTTTAAATTAGAGAAAATAAACCAGTAGGAAATCGGAGAGTAGTGATTAGGTTAGACTGAATCTATGAAAAAAAGGGATTTGTTTTAATGGCTCTCTTACAAATAATTTGCTAATTATAACAGTACAATAAAAGTGGATTAAAGTCATAAATATTCATTTTATGAGTAAAAGTATGCTGTGGTCAGAAGTCCTTCACTTTCTTCAGCTGAAAGTAACAAAACTCAATTTTAGCAGGTATTTATTTATTTATTTGAAATAAAATGGGAAATACTTGATATAATATACAGTCAAAATTACCCATCTGTCAACTATAAATGAAAACAAGTTTGAAAAGTCAAGATTTTCTTCTATATTAACAAATAAAATAAAATGTATTTAGCAATAGTCAAACAGGAATATGCTTTTGCTCAAGTGCTTGTTTCTTGGGTATTTTAAAGTAAAAATCTCATTATTTTTATGTTAGGTTACATTGCCAGTTATATGTCAACCAATGTTGTACATTCCTTTGTGAATGCTAAAAAAGGATTTGTAACTATCTTCAAAACCATATTGACCTCTTTCCAGGCGCTCTGCCTTGTATGACAGTTGAACAGGAGAATCAAAACTCTGCACTCATTATTTTTCATAGCCTAATGAAAAAGAAAAAAAAATTCACTAATTAAACAGAACAAGAAAGGAACTTACATAGAAAAAAGAAATATGCATTTCAGTAATTTCACATTGAAGCATATCATTGATAACACTTTTGATAGACTCTCATATAGAGGGAATTATATAGCACTTAATTTTCTCAATCTTTCTAAAAGTAGTAAAAGTTTAAACTTTGTGTTCTCTCTTGTTCTAAGTCATTTATCTAAAACAGCCAGTCATCAACTTGGCCTTGCTTTTCTCTTTAAAATCAGTTGGTTCAATGCTGATTCACAATAATCTTTTCAGAAAAGCATTTTTCACTCTGATTCTAGTCCTCTAGCTGTTCTAAACTTTTAAAAAACAAACAACAGATATTTTTAAATGGATTTTATGAAACAAAAATGTGTTTTAGATATACTATTTATTTTTATAATAATTTTGAAAATTAGTAAGACCATTACATGTAAATGCAAGCTAAATCTAAGTGGCAAAAAGCAAATGAAGTTTTCTCTGATGAAGACATTAAGGGCTTCCTCCCGCCCCCTTCCTTTTTGTGTCTCTCCCTGGCTTCCCTTTTCCTTGTTTCTTCTTTCTCATTTCTTTTGTTTTCTTTTCTGTTTTTTCGTTACTGCAAGCTGACTAAATAGATGTACTTGATTATGAAATAATTTCTCTGTTCTAAAGAACAGCATTTTAATTTAACTCAATGACAAACTAAATTCAACTTATAGTCATAAGACCTAAATTTTCTTTTTTTAGTCAGGTGCAGTGGCTTATGCCTGCCTTCCCAGCATTTTGGGAGACTGAGGTGGGAGGACTGCTTAAGCCCAGGAGTTCAAGACTAACCTAGGCAACAGAGCAAAACCTTATATTTAAAGCAAGAAAGAAAAAAGCTAGACATGGAGGTGCACAGCTGTAGTCAGTTCCAGCTACCAGAGAGCCTGAGGCAGGATAGCTAAAGCCTGGGGGATATAGGCTGTGATAAACTTTAATTGTGTCACTGCTCTCTGCCTGGGCAACAGAGTGAGAAGAAGAAAAAAAAAGAAAAAGACCTCAATTTTCTTTTTCTTTTTTTTTTTCCATATTGATCAGGATGACCTCTGTATAAGTACCCAAAATTTATGGGTAAGAACTGATATACAAGAGTATCATTGACTTTCAATACAGAAAATTAACTTATAGTGTTACTAATGAAAACTGAGGATTTATTAATGTACATTTAAGTCATCATCTTAATGTTAAGCAAACATCCAATGCTTTCAACCAATGATTTGTAGTTTCTGACTAAATATTGAAAAAGTTAAAATACATATTTCTGAATTATCTGGATTGTCTTGTCAAATAATGCAAATGTATAAAATAATTTCCATGTCTTTGATTCATTAGTGTTACCTCTACTAAAGAAAAAGAAATATTCTATGTGAATACATTTTTTCTTTAAAAAAGCATGTTACTTTCTGAAAAATAAAAGTTTAGAAGATCTATTTTCCTTTAAAATTGAGAATATACTTTTAAAATTATTAAATAATCCTGAGATCAGAAGTACTGGATGTTAACAGTTCAATGCAGTTTAAGCAGTTCAAGAGAGTAAACAGTGCTTGGGGAGAAGGAGTGATAGATTATTGTTTCTTAATAACTGTGACTTGAAATTTTTTTCTTAATTTACTTATAGATTGCATGAAAATTCACACAACTGGTTCATAAAGAACCATACTCTTTTAGTTACCTAAATTACTCAGAACATCCAACAATAAAAATTTTATATCACAATTGATCAAAATTTCTTCATTATAGTCAGCTAGCTAGTTACAAGGCAATTAAAAAAAATAATTGTTATTTAACTTTTTCAATAAATTCTATGCTTCAAAATTTGTCTATGCATATGTCTTATGTAATATATGTTAATTTAGGCTAATTTATATTTGTATGTGAATATATACAAATAGGTAAAATTACATTGCTAAGTAGCTAAGAGTGCTTCTATGTGAAAGTCATATTGAAATGACTCAAAGTTCTTCCTAATAAAGCATGGCTTTTGATTACAAAGTACTATTGAATGTTGCAATTTGTATATCATCAAAGGTAATGCATCAATTCTTAAAATCTATCAGTTTATGCAACTTGGCAAAGGTCTTTTCACAAAAACCAGAATACTGAGCACTCACAAGATGGCAGTAGAGTAACATTAATGTTAATTATGCCTGTCATTCAAAAAAACAAAACAAAAATTTTAAGCTCCAAATACTGAAAATATCTTCAAATACTAAATACGAGATCCAGAATCAGGCCTAAATATAGACAATGATCACAAAAGTAGATGAATTTGATATAAATGTAATATATTAAGCCTACAAGCGACAACTTAAATGCAATGATTCTATTTTGTGTCAATTTATTTTCTGCTGATTTTTTTTTCATGAGAAGAAAATGCAAGAGTACTTCTAATATTTTGCTTTCTGATGCAAGCTTGTTGAAAGAGCACACAATGCTGAATCTATTTTTGCAAATGTGTTTCTACAGTTTGAGCAACTACAATAAATTCTATACAGAACAAAAACAAACAAAGAAAAATATATGCACTTTGTTTTCCAATTTTGATACAAGATAAGAATAAGTAAAATCGCTCAGCAAGGACATTAGCTGATCAGAAAAACCCATATAAAAAATATGGCTTCCTCAGTTTAGGTGTGCTACATAAATTCTTTAACCTTCAGTTTTCATATCTATAATATGCACACAATAGGATCTACCTTTTAAGAACACCTTGATGAGCTATTGACATATAGCTGTTGTTATAATTATTGCCACTAACACTTTTTATGCACATTTATAGCATAGGCTCAAACTGATGCATTTTCTATCAGCATGAGGTCTTTCCAGCAAAGATTATTATATTCTTATGTTGTGTTTTGCTAAAATTTACTGCATTCTTCTCCTGGAACAACGCCACTATTTTTGTGGTAACCATTTCTCCAATTAATTTCCATATTCTTTCTGAGTTGTTGGTCAATATTGGTTCCAATACCTGTGTTGTTATCACCAAGACCCTTCTAGGATGGGTTTTTAGCCAATTCTTTACTATTTATTTGGAATTATTCTTGTCACTCCTGTTGACTACTTGTTACTCTGAGCAACATTCCTTGCGGGGGACCAGCCCCTGCAAGATTTGGGGAGTCCCTTGGAAGATGTGGTGGCGTCGGCGAATCTGTAGGGACAGATATTAAAAGAAAGAAAGATGGAAGGATAGATATAAAGAGGAAGAAAGAGAAAGAAAGAAAGTGGACAACTGTTCAGTGAAATGAGCAGAAGCCGTTTATTGAAAGTTACAGCAGGTATTTATCCGCAAATTTTACACAGACAGTCTCACAAGTCTTTCACATGAACACAAAGCCAGGTGCAGAAGGGGCATCCCCCACCCACCAGATGTTTTCTCAGGTATGAGGAAGGACAAACCCCAAGACTGTCTTATTGTTTCCTTTGCTAGTTAATGCTCTTCAAAAGCAGTGCAACAATCCCTAGGAGCCTAATGATGTTCTGATAATCAATAACTTCTAAAGCTCACACAATACCCATGATGACTAACTTAAACTTTATTACCTTTCTATTCTATGCTAATACTACTTACACAACGCGATGGAGGTTCTTAATTATAGCTTAAGCCAATTCCTAAAGAATGTGGCCCAGTCCAAAGATCACACTGGGCTCTAAAGGATGTAGCCCAGTCCAAGGTTCATGGTGGGCCACTTTTTGGAACAATAGACTGCAATCTCTTAACAAAATGGCTATTCTAAAGTCCTATATATCTATCCTAATTTCTATGAAAGTTTCTAATTCCTGATCCTAATATATAAAGCTAATCATCAGCAACAAAGCTTCTAAAAATAAAACCCAAATATAAACTATAAATGTACTAAGACTAAAACCACAATAGTAGAAAATGGAGACAATGAAATTTCTAAAGTTAACTGTATTCTTATTAAACCTCAAAATATCATGATTGGTCATGCTTGAACTAACATGATTCCCTGATGTTAGCATGACCTATTCTACAATACTTTCTATGAATAAAATAAATTCAATTTCTATAATAGATAGAAAAAACCCTACACTAACTGTAGCTAAAGCCGGCCTAAAAGAATGCAGCCCAGTCCAAAGTACACGCTGGGCCCTCAGGAATGTGGCTCAGCCCAAGCTTTGTGCTGGGCCATTTCTGATAACTCTTGATAATCATCTATACCATTGAAAAGCTGAAAATAGCTCTACATAAATATATACTAATTCTACAAATATACTTTATTTTTATATTTTTATTTATTTATTTATTTTGCGTTGGAGTCTCACTCTGTTACCCAGACTGGAGTGCAGTGGCCGCTCCTGGCCACCGCAGCCTCGACTGCTGGGCTCCCGCGATCCTTTCGCCTCAGCCTTATAAGTAGCCGGAATTACAGGCATGCACTACCATGCCCGGCTGATTTTTTGATTTATTGTAGAGATGAGGTCTCGCTGCCCAGGCGGGTCTCGAACCCGCGGGCTCAGGCAATCCACTCACCTCAGCCTCCCAAAGGCGCGGGATTACAGGCTGAGCCACTGAGCCTGGCTTACAAATATACTTTAAAATCTTATAAAGAGGCTTGTACCATGTAAAAGGCTCCCAAATGTGACCTGAGTTTGAATTATATTTAATACCTAAGCCGAAACTGCAGTGTACGGGAAACAGGAACAATGGGCTTCTAAAGTGAGCCATGCCTGTCACAGTCACAGAGCCTTCAGCTTAGATCAGCAGAGTTCCTTTAGGTTACTTGTGCTACATGGTAAAAGGAGGAGGAAAATGGGGTCAACGGCTCCCGGACACATACCAGCTTTCTCGGGGTCCATGGCCCTCCCTGATCCCTAACGCTCAGTGGGCCTCCGTGGCCGGCTCCCAACAATTCCTGAATTTCTTTCTCCTGCTTCTTCATACTCAGTCAATCATAAACAATTTTTCAGCAAAAAATTAGAAACCTTAATTAAATGTTCTGCTTATTACCAATTTTTCCTAACTCACATATATGTGCAGATGGCTGAGAAATATTCAAGAAATGATTTTGTGTATTTGCATTTCTGTTAGACATGCATGTAAAATATCTGAGGTATTATTTTTTGCCATGCTTTTTTCTGTCTGGTTGCTGAATAAAACCTCAAATAATCTGTAATATCACTTATTAAAGCATAGTCTATGTACAAAAAGTGTAAATATAAAAATAATACAACTCGAGGAATTACCATACAATAAACACAACTGTGTAACAACAACCAATGTAAAGAAATAAAACATTGTCTCATAACCATGCTTTGTGAGACATTTTACCTTATTATTACTTCTTTCCTCATTCCCAAAAGTAAATCACTAGAGATTTTTAAAGCCATAGATTAGTTATGCTTCATTTTGAAACTTCATATAAATTGAATTATACTCTTGCTTACATGTTTCAATTTGGCTTTTTTTTTTTTTTTTTTTTTTTTTAGTCAACATTATGCTCAGTGTAATTGATCTTGATTTTGGTGTAATTATATTTCTTTTCATTTCATTGGTGTATAATAGTGTGTTTAATGAAGAGAACAATGAATGACATATTCATATACCCTATACTGAACGGAAACTTAGATTATTTCAAGTTTGGTGCTATTATGAGTAATGCTGCTATGAAGTGTCTTATAATTACGTTTGTAAATATTTGTGGTGTAAGTACCTATAGTTAAGTATCTATTGCTATATCATAGTATGCTGCATAAGTTCAACTTTATTAGAAAATTCCAGAGTCTTCCGATATGTTATGTCAACTTGTGTTCTCAAGAAGTAGTCTATGAGACTTGAAATTGTCCCACAGGTTGTCTGTAGATTTAATTTTAGACATTCTGGTGAGTTGTAGTTTCATATCAGTAATAGGATTTTTGGAAATTTTATAATAAAATATCTGAACATTCAAAAATTGAAAATTACTCTACAGTTAACTCTCATATAGTCACCAGAGATTGTGCAATTCATATTTTGCAATATTTGCTTCAAATTGTATCTATCCACCAATCAATCCTGGTAGCTGTCCATTAGATCATCTTAATTTTGTAATGCAATTCAAAATAAGTTACAGATACTAAATGCAGCTCCTAAACATTTTTACATATTTATTATAAATTAGAATTTTCAGTTTATGTTCTTTTTGATAGAAAACTATAAATAAATAAAATGCACAATTCTTCAGTGTATGAATCTGTAAGTATTGACCAAAGCAGGAACTATGTAAATCAAAATCTTATAAAGATATAAAATAAAAACACTCCAGAATGTTTCCTCATACTCCTTCCCATATCTCCCAGCCCTATACCCTTCCAGAAGCAGTAACCATTGTTTTATGTGCTCTTGAATTTCAAATAAATGGAATCATAGAATTCTTTAATTTAAGCTTTCTTTATTTCACTTAAGTGTTTGTAATAGGTTTACTGAGGTATAATTGACATAAAGAAACTGCACACAGTAAGTCACACAACTAAATAAGACACGACATATCATGATACCCCTTGGTAATTACTCACTTTTGTCTTCGAAATTCCTGTCTCTAGGGAACCACCAATCAGTTTTTTTATCATTATATGTTGACATAGTCTAGAATAACATGAAAATTGGATCATATAGTATACATTCTTTTTTGTCCTGACTTACCATAATTATTTTGAGATTCATTCATGTTAAATGTTTAAAATTCATTCCTTTTTTATTAATGACAAATAATGTATTAGAATATACATATGCTACAGTATATATATTTGTTTATGCATTGATGGACATTTGGATTGCTTTCACTTTTGTCAATAACAAATACATTTACTATAACATTTGTGTACAAATTATTATGTCAACATAAACTTTCATTTTCGTAGACAAATATCTAGGTGTGAAATGGTTGACTTATGTAGTAGATGCAGGTTTAACAGAGATGCCAAGAAAGGTTCTGTTTTCCAGAAAGATTGTTGCTTTTCAATTCTAACCAGCATTGTATGACGTTTCAGTTACTCCACACATTACAAACATTTAAAATGTTACTCTTTAATTTTACTCATTCAAATATATGAATAGTAATAGCTAATTATGGCTTTCTTTTTCCTAATGACTAGAAGTGTTGAACATATTTTCATGTGCTTTTAGGCCATCTGTAGAGCTTTTTTAAAGAAGTAACTCTTTAAATCATTTGCCAATTTCTTGCATCTTTGGTTTAATTTTGTCACAAAGTTTTATTTTTATTTTTTGAAAGTTTTGAATTATTTCTTATATTTTCTGTTTACAAATATTTTGTTACATAAGTGATTTGTAAATATTTTATCTGTATGTAAATGGTGTATTGCCCACAGATTTTCTCCTAAGTTTTAGAAAGTTTACAGCTTTAGTTTTTATTTTAAGATCTACAGTTTTATTTTGCATTGTTTTATATATAGTTTAAGGTGTAAACTTAAGGTTTTTTTGCATAAAAATATTTAATTTTTCCAGCACCATTTGTTAAAAGATCCTTCTTTCTCCATTAAATTGTCCTTACACTTTTATCAAAAATCCTTTTTCCATTAAATGTATTCCTGGATTGTCTATTGTCTACCTTGATCTATTTGTCTATTTTGATGCCAATACTACCACCTTTATTACTGCAGCTTTAAAATAAACATAAAATCAAGTAGCATAAGTCACAAGCATTTAGTTTTTATTTTGAAAGATAGTTTGGTTGTTCTAAATTCTTGAATGTCCCTATATATTTAAAGGTTTAACATAAGAAAAGACATTAAACTGTTTTATCTGTGCAAAATTTATAGAAAAAAAAATCTTAGAAAATATATATATATATATGTATATATAATATTGAGCATTCTAATCTAATAGCATGGTATAACTCAACTTAGGTATTTTTAATTCTTTTCTTGTGACTTTTCTATAGTTTCAGTATACAGATCTTGTACACTATTTGAATTTATATCTAAGTGCTAGATATTTGTAATGCTATTATGAATGTTATTTTCAAATCTCAGCCTCCAATTGTTCTTTGATGGTATATAAACCATTTATTTTTATATACTGATGTTATGCCTTGCAACTTTGCTAAATTCATTAAATATTTTTAGTATATTTTTTACCAATTTCAGTAGATTTTTCATAAAACTGATTTTGCTATCTGTAAATAAAATTTTATTTTTTCTTTTTAAGTAGTACAGCTTTTATTTCTTTTCTTTGGTTCCTTGCAATGGCTAGAACCTTTAGCACAATGTGAAAAAGAAATGTTAACAGTGAATATCCATGCCTTATTTCTGTTTTAAGGTAGAAAATATTTGACTTTCATTATAAAGTATGATGTTAATAATTTATTTTTATAGTCTAAGAAAATGTACTTCTATTTCAAGGTTTCAGGTTTACGATGAGGTTTTTTAATCAAGAATGGGATTTAAATCAACTGCATCACAGAGGTGATCACATGAATTATTTTTTTCATCTGATAATGTGGTAAATTATAGATAGTTATTTTGAAATAATAAACCAACCTTGAATTCATGGGATAATATACATTTGGTGAAATTATAGAGTTGATTTTGGTGGCTATGTGGTGTAAAGTCAATGTGAATACAATATGAAGGAGCAAATATTGAACTATTACTTTTAGGAGAAATATAGAGTTAGCTTCTTGTGTGCCTCCAATAACACCATTTTCAATACTCAGTCAGTATATAACCTTGTTTTATCTGTGTTTATGTTTAAGGTCACTTTATTTAATGTATACTGTTGATTCATTAAAATTTAAATTATGGCCATCAACAACATAACTCAGACCTTAATGAAGCTTATCTAACACATATATTTTTATCACAGGCTTCTTGTAATTAAAAAAATGAGACAACACTTCTGTACTACATTCAGGGCCATTTAAAATTGCAAAATAACCAACACAAAACACAGAAATTGACTAAGAAAAGTAGTTCTGGCACTAAATGGAATGAAAAGAGGACAGTTCACAGTAAGGTAGCTGAAATAAGAAGACAGAATATCACTTTATTTTATCTCAGCTGGTAATATAAGGGTCAGGTGACTCAAATGTTTGACCACTGTGTAAGTTAATAAATAACTGTGACAGTGTCATGAGTTTTGAGTTTTCAGTTAAAAATAAATTTTAGCCAGTAGGAAAATTAGTAAGTATAAAATCCATGAAAAATGATTACCAATGTTTTTTTTTATATTGGTGGGTTTTTTCTACTTTTTAAAAAATGATGATTGTATCTGTGACTATTATGAAGGATATAATAGTGTAATTACTTTGCATTTATCTATTTTTTTTACCTTGATTAGGTCTCAGAGTAATGCAAGAAGCATAAGATGAATGATGTCCTCCTCTTCAAGTTTTTGCGGCATTTGTGTAAAAATAGTATTACTTAGTTCTGAAACTTTTGGGACGTGTTGGTTTCAGACATAATCTATCTGAGTCTGGAGGTTTTCTGTTTGTATGTCTGTGGGAAAGTTTTTAATTGCAAACTCAACTTATTAAATAATTTAAAGGCTTATTTAAATACTCTATTGCTGAATGAGATTTAGTAGTTTATATATTTAAAGGAATGTGACCATTTTATATAAGTTGTTGATTTTATTAACATAAACTTACCCTAATATTTTCTTCTTATCTTTCTAATATCTGTAGAATATATATAATAATATTATCTCCCTTATTTCTGATATTGTTTTTTTTTTCTCTTCCTTTTTTTTTAATAATTTGGCTAGAGGTTTATGAAATTGATTAGTATTCCCAAATCACAGACTTTAACTTCTAAATTAATTTTGTTCATTATTTCATTTTTTATTCTTATTGACTGCCACAGTGTTTTAATATCTTATATTTTTTCCAATTAGTTTTGGTTTCTGTTATTCTTACTTTACTTTCTTAAGGTGAAAACTGAGATTGTTGACATTTATTATTTGCTCGAATAGGCATTTGCTATAATATACCCCATACAAAGGTATTTCCCAGTTCAAAGAACTTTTTTTTTTCTGATGTACAGTGTTATAGGCTAAATTTGACCTCCCGAAATGTATATGTTGAAGTATGAACCTCTAGTACCTCAGAAATATAATTATATTTGTAAATAGGGCCTTTCAAGAGGTAATTAAGGTTAATGAGATAATATAGCTCTAATCTAGTCTGACTAATGTTCTTCTAAGAGGAAATTTAGAAGCAAAAACATCAAGAGGACATACATAGAATAAAGAACTTGTGAGGAAACAGTGAAAATGTGGCCATCTGCAAGTCAAAGAGAGAAACCTTGGAAGAAACCAAACCTGCCAAGTCTTTGATCTTAGACTTCTAGCCTCTAGAACTGTGGAAAAATAAATTTCTGTTTTTTAAGACACCTAGTCTGTGGTATTTTGTATGGCAGCCCTAATAAACTAATACACATAGTTTTTTATTTTATTTTATTTTATTTTATTTATTTTTTGAGTTGGGGTCTCACTGTCACCCAGACTGGAGTGCAGTGGCAGCTCCCGGCCACTGCAGCCTCGGCCTGCTGGGCTCTGGCGATCCTTCCGCCTCAGCCTTCCAAGTAGCTGGAATTACAGGCGCGCGTTACGACACACGGCTAATTTTTTTGATTTATTATAGAGATGAGGTCTCCCCAAGTTACCCAGGCAGGTCTCAAACCCGCAGGCTCAGGCAATCCACTCACCTCAGCCTCCCAAAGCACGGGATTACAGACTGAGCCACCAATCCCGGTTAATGGTTTATTTTAAAGTGTTATTTAGTTTCAAAATATTTGGAAATTTTGCAGATATCTGTTGATTTTTCATTTCATGCTATTGTGGTTAGAGAACATATTCTTTAAACTTTATTGACAGCAGTTGTATTGCCCAGCAAGTGGTCTATTTTAGCAAGCCAGTGTGGATTTGAATAATATATATTTCTATGCTTTTTAATTGGAGTCTTTTATAAATTTTAAGTAGATCAATTCAGTTGATAGCATTGCTTATGTATTCTATATATTTACCAAATGTCTACCTACATATTCTATTAGTTTTTGAGAAAGAGATATTGAGATCTCTGACTGTGGATTTGTGAAGTGTATGTCATCTTTCGGTTCTTTCAATTTATGCTGCATGTACTTTAAATTTCTGTTTAAAAGATTGATTCTAAGATGGCAAATGAGTCCCTGTACAAGTTAGTGTGCATAAGGACAAATATGCAGGCAAGTGCATGTGCAAGTAAGTCTGTGACTGAGTGGGAATGTTAGAACAAGTGTCCTGAGCTCTCCTGCTGATGTGACTACCTCAAATTCCACTGCTTCAACCCCAGCTTGATTTGTGACCCAAAGGCAGGTATCATCTTTGGAGCCTTACCCAGAAGAAAGTGGTGGGAAATAGCTGCTATTCGAGGCTACCCACCACCACAATCTCTGGTGCCAGATTGGACATTGGCAGTAGGGACCGTAGAGAAAATACGGGGGCCGGTGGGGGGGTGGCATTCATGGAGTCCCAACAGAGGAGAAGACACAGAAGTGCCTTCACTACCTTTGTCCTGGAACCTGGACAGAGATATGCTTCTTCTTGCCCATTTGAACAGCAAAGCTACCCCTTGAGACTCTGAGGTTGATCACTGTCAACCCAGAGAGAATACCCCAGATGCATTATCCCCAGAGTGATAGGACCAACATGGAGACACAGTCACCCCACCTCCAACAATGGACCTTTCATCGAACTACAGATATAATTGGAGGAGAAGAATTCAGTTTACAGCAGATGGGTTAGGGTGAGTTTGGAACTATTTGTCCCTTTTCTTCCAACAGTCTGCCAGGTGTAAGACTCACATGGGGAGTGACCTGATCAGCACACAAAGAGAAGGGTGAACACAGGCAGATCTGTTAAGGGCAGTTGGTAGCCTCCCTGTGACCACACAGTAAGCAGGGGAGCAAATTTGGAGGTCAGATACCCCCCATTCTGCTATGTGCTAAAAGTGGAGGTGCTTGGATTTGCTAGGAAAAAAGGAACCCAAGTTTCAAAAACTGCCACAAGAGGGCACAAAGGATTATATACTTTTTTTCTTTCTTGCTTGCTTTATATATTTGTGTGTGTGTGTGCGTGTGTGTGTGTGTGAGAGAGAGAGAGAGAGAGAGAGAGAGAATGTTTGTGTGTGTGTTTCACTTTGTTCTGTTCCTACTCCTTTTTCTTTAAAAAAGATTACATATGAGGGTGAAAATTATTCTTTTTTTTGCTTTTAACTTTTATTTTTTAATGGTTTGTCATTTTGTTATTCCTCTTAAACTTCTTTCTCTTTGTTGTCTTTCTGCTCCTTTCTCTCTTTCTCAGCTCTTTTCTTTCCCTTATGCTATTTTGTACTCAGGGGCATACTTATGTCCCCATTGCATGGACATATTATGACATGGTGGGAGTGGGTGCCAGGGGGCCACACCCAAGTAAGGTAGCATTGTGATCTACAGGCAACTTTTATATCTGAGCTCCTCCTAATATACCTTATTCCAATCTCAAAATTGCAAAGAAGACAGCATACAACCCCAACTGCAACCTGGCTTCAAAATTGAACAAATCTGGTTACTCTACCTAGGGAAAAATAAAGAGTTGAGAAAACAAAAGTGAAAATTATTCCCTCTCCCACTGAGCAACAGAAGTAAAGAGAAAAGAAATATACACCACAAATGAAGCGAAATCAACAGAAAAACACAAGTAACCCAGAGAGTAATAAAAGCGCAGTCCCCAAGAATACAGACTTCAGAACTCCAACAATGAAGGATGCCCAGAATGATTGTCTCAGACTACAAATGCAGAGATCAAATAATAAATGGAATAAATAAGAAACAAGAAAGGTAAGAGGAAAACATGAAAGAATTAATGGCAGAGATGTTTGCCATTAAAAATACCATTCATGAAATAAATAATAAACTGAAAAGCATGAAAAGTAGAATTAACCAAGCAGAAGAAAGAATTTCAGAACATGAAAACCAAAAAATGGAACTAACCCAATCTCTTAAGAGCATAGAATGGAAGTTTTAAAAGACAGAATAAGAGATGTGTGATTATATTAAGAGACTGAAGTTACACCTGATCAGTAATCCTGAAGCAGAAAAAGAGAGAACACCTTGGAACAAACATTCCATAAGGTCATCCAAGAAAATGTGCCTTATCGCATCAGAGACACAATCATTTATCACAAGAGAGTCAAAGGATCCCTGAAAGGCATCTAACAAGAAGATCAACTCCTAGACACGCAGTAATTCACTCACAAAATGTAGGTGTAAAAGAAAAAATTCCTAAAGGAAGCGAGAGAGAATGGTCAGACTACTTACCAGGGAAGAGCAATTAGAATAGCAGCAGACATCTACAAAAGCACTATAAGCTAGAAGAGACTGGAATCCAATATTCAAACTTCTCAAAGATAAACAATGTCAACCAAGAATTTTATATTCATTTATTAACTAGATGAACTATCATTCATTAGAATTATAAAATTAAAATCCTTCCCAGACATTCAACTCCTAAGAGTTTATGCTGCTTCCAATCCAGTTCTACAGGAGACATTTAAAAAGTATTAAGGATAGAAGAAAGAAAAGAAAAAAGGAAAACAAGAGCAACCAATCACTTCACAAGAGAAAAGGAAAACACAGAACTAACAGAGCATTATTCATTGCAACTGCAAAATTAAAACAGACATATATATCAACCCAAAAGTTACAAGAAAACAAATAAACAAACAACAAATTTAATAAGAACCTCATTATAGAAATAAACTCTCACATTTCAATAATCAGCCTGAAAGTGAACAGACTAAATGCACAACTGAAAGGACGTAGAATGGCAAGCTGGAAAAAATAAGTCTACCCCAATAATGTGCTGCCGTAAGGAAGCACAACTCACTACAAATGACACCCACAAACTTTCAGGCAAACAGAAAACAAAATAAGGTATGAGTCTCAATTTTAACATAAAACAAAACAACCTTCAAGTCATCAAAAATTAAAAAGAAATATGAAAGAACACTACAAAATGATAAACGTTTCAATCCATCAATAAGAAATTTTCATCATAAATATATATGTTCCTGCTACATGAGCACCAAGTTTTGCAAAGCAGCCATTAAATAAACTAAAAAAAAAAAAAACATATTGACTCTAACACTATCAGAGCTGGGAACTTAAATGCCCACCAACAACCCTAGATAGATCATCAAGGCAAAAAAATAAATAAATAATAACAAGAAGATCTGGAACCTCTACTAGATGCTTGACCAAATGGACTTAATTGATATCTACAGGCTCCATCCAACAATCATGGAATATACATTCTTCTCATCACAGGATCAACCACATTCAACCATATCCTCAGTAATAAATCAAGCATAAGCAAATGTCATAAGATTGAAATACTACTATACACCTTCTCAGACCACAGTGGAATAAAAATAAATATCACCACTAACGAGATTCCTCCAAACACACAAAGACATGGACACTAAACAGCATAACGCTGCACAACTCCTGAGACAACAAAAAAATCAAAACAGAAATTAAAAAATTCTTGGGAAGAATGAAAACAAAGATGCAACTTACCAAAACTCTCTGTGATGCCATGAAAACAGTCCTAAGAAGGAAAATTATATCTCTATGAACACACATTAAGTAAATAGAAATGTTACAAGTTAACAGTCTAATAAATCACCTGACAGAAAGAAAGGTAATACCACTAAAATCCTAACTTTAGCAGAAGAATCTAGATCACCAAAGTAAAAGTCCAAATGTGGAACAGAGAAGATGAAAATATAATGGAAAAAAATCAACAAAGTGAAAAGCTGGTTATTTGAAAGGACAAATAAGATTGATAGACCTCTAGATAAATTGACCAACAAAAAGAGAAGAAAAGCACAAATAAACACAATTAGAATGCAAAAGATTAAGTCACAACTGACCTGAAGAAATAAAAAAGGTTATCAGAAATTATTTTGCACACCTGTATGGAAACAAACTCAAAAACCTGAAAGAAATGGAGGGCTTTCTGACATTACACAACTTTCCAAGGTTGAAACAAGAAAAAATTGAGACCCTAAATAGACCAATAAAAACCTGTGAAGTTGACTTCATCATAAGTAAACTTCCTAAAAAAAAAAAAGCTCTGGTCCAGATGGCTTTCCAGTGAAATTCTACAAAACATACAAAGAGGAGATAATAGCAGTCCTATTGAAAGTATTCCATTTTTCTATCTTATCTCTTATGGCCTGTGCTTTTCGGGTTTTGATTAGGAATTGGATGCCTGTTCTAATTTCCATAAGGGTGTGTCCTGCATTTTCTAAGGTTCTTATGGTTTGAGGTTTTACATTAGGTCTCTGATCCATTTAGAGTTGATTTTTGTATATGGGGATAGGTAGGTGTCCTGTTTCAATCTTCTGCATGTGGACAGCCAGTTTTCTCAGAACCATTTACTGAACAGGTTCTCCTCTCCCTAGTGGTAGGTGGTGGAGGCTTTGTCGAAGATGAGTTGGTTGAGACATTGAGGTTTTGCTCCTGGAATCTCAATTCTATTCCATTGGTCTATATGCCTATTCCTGTACCAATACCAACTACACTGATATACAACCTAACTCCAGTCAGAATGGTCATTATCAATAACTCAAAAAATAACAGATGCTGGAGAGGATGTGGTGAAAAGGAAATACTGCTACACTGTTGGTGGAAGTGTAAACTAGTGCAACCTCTGTGGAAAGCAGTGTGGTGATTCCTAAAAGCTCTAAATATCAACCTCCCATATAACCCCACAATCCTCCTACTGGGAAACCTTTTTTATTTCTTCAGGTCAGTTGTGACTTAATCTTTTGCATTCTAATTGTATTTATTTGGGCTTTTCTTCTCTTTTTGTTGATCAATTTATCTAGAGGTCTATCAATCTTATTTGTCCTTTCAAATAACCAGCTTTTCGCTTTGTTGATTTTTTTCCATTATATTTTCATCTTCTCTGTCCCACATTTGGACTTTTACTTTGGTGATCTAGATTCTTCTGCTAAAGTTAGGATTTTAGTGGTATTACCTACTGGGAATATACCCTGAAGAACTCAAATCACTGTATAAAAAAGATACCTGCACATGTATGTTTATCGCAGCATTGTTCATAATAGCAAGAACCTGGAACCAACCATGCTGTTCATTAAAAGAGAACTAGATTTTAAAAAGGTGGTACATATACACGATGGAATACTATGCAGTCATACAAAAGTACAAAATCAAGAAACTCGCGGCAAACTGGATGGAACTAGAGTCTATAATACTGAGTGATCTCTCACGGAAACAAAGATCTGAGTATCACATGTTCTCACTCATAAGTGGACCTTGAACATCTATTGTAATACTATAAGAAAAGGATTGACAGTGGGGAGGGCAGAGAGGGGAAGGGAGGTGGCATTACCAGTAGTCAATATCTGTCTGAGGATGGGGGGGACACCCTTTATCAACAAGGATGCCTGAACGATGCATATTTGTATACCTAACCCTTAATTGTCCCCACAATTTTAAAATAAAAAATATGTTTTTTTTTTTAAAGAACGTATTCCAGGATATCAAGAAGGAAGAAAGTCTCCCCATATCATTTTATGAAGCTAACATCACACTGATACAGAAACCAGGGAAAGACCCAACAAAGAGAGAGAACTCCGGTCAATATCCCTGATGAACATAGATGCACAAGTTCTCTGCAAGAGTATAATAAATGGGATCCAACAACATACCTCAAAATTTATCCACCATGATCAAGTAAGCTTCATCCCTGGGATGCAGGGCTCATTCAACATCTGCAAGATGATAAATATAATTAAATACATCAACAGATGTAAAAACAAAAACTAAATGGTTAAATTATTAGACTCAGAAAAAGCTTTCAACAATATCTGGCATCTATTCCTGATTTTTTAAAAAACTATGTACAGAAGGAATATACCTCAAAATAGTAAGATCCATCTGTGATAAACCCACAGCCAACATATTGCTAATGGGACCAAAATTGGAAGCATTTCCCCTGAAAATTGGAACAAGACAAGGCTGCCCAATCTCACCCCTCCTGTTAGACACAGTGTTGGAAGTCCTAGATAGAGCAGTTACCCAAGAGAAGGAAATCAGGAGGTTTCCAAATAGGAAAAGGGGAAGTTAAACTATCCCTCTTTGCGGATGATATGATCCTTTACCTCAAATCCCCAAGAGAATCTGTCAGCAACTTCCTTGCATGGATAAATGACTTTGGTACAGTTTCAGGGTACAAAATCAACATGCCAAAAGACAGTCGCATTTGTATATACCAACAACAAACAGGCAGAGAACCAAATATAAAGAACAATACCATTCACAAGAGCCACACATAAAATTGAAATTCCTAGGCAACTTCCTAACCAGAGAAGGGAAAGCCTTTACATAAAAAATTTCAAAACACTGCTCAAAGTAATCAAAAAGATATAAACAAATGGGAAAATTTTTCATGCTCATGGATTGAAAGAATCAACATTGTTAATATGTGCCTCCTACCCAAGGTAATCTACAGATTCAACACAATACCCATTAAATTACCAACATCATTCTTCTCGTACCTGAAAGCAACAAAACAGAAATTCATATAGAAACACAAATTACCATGAATAGCCAAAACAATCCTCAGGAAAATAAACAAAGTGGAAGGTATCAAATTTCTGGACTTTAAACTTTAGTATAAGGCTACAATAATAAAAAACAGCTTGGTATTGGTACAAGAACAGGCATATAGGCTGATGGAACAGGATAGAGATTCTGGAAGCCAAACCTCAATTTCTTAATCAACTCATCTTTGACAAAGCCTCTGCCACTGGAGAGAGGGGAAAATATTCAGTAAACAGTGCTGGGAAAATTTGTTGACCAAAAGCAGAAGAATGAAACAGAAACACTACCTATCACCACCCACAGAATTCAACTCTAAATGGATCAAAGAACTAAACTTAAAACCTCAAACTATAAGAATCTTAGAAAACGCAGGAGACATCCTTACAAAAATTGGAATAGACAACCAATTCCTAATCACAATCCTAGATGACTATGCCCCAAGATAAAATAGACAAGAAGGACTTCGTCAAACTGAAAAGCTTCTGCAAAACAAAAGAAACCATTGAGATGGGAGACAACCCACAGAATGGGAAAAATATTTGTCAACTGTATATTTGACAAAGGCCTAACATCCAGCATGTACAAGGAACTCAAATGTGCCAAATGGAAACAAACAAATAAAAATCAGACCTATTTACTGGGCATAATATATAATAGACACTTCTCAAAAGAAGACATACGAGCAGTGAACAGACATATGAAAAAATACTCAGTCTTTCTAATCATCCAAGAAATGCAAATGAAAACCATATTGAGGTTTCACCTAACTCCTGTCACATGGCCATCAACAACAACTCAAAAAAACAACAGATACTGGAGAAGTTGCGGAGAAAAAGAACTGCTTCTACACTGTTGTTGGGTGTATAAATCAGTTCACTTCTATGAAAAACACTGTGGTGATTTCTAAAAGATCTAACAACCGACCTTCCATATGACCCAGCAATCCCCCCACTTTGAGAATCTACCCAGAGGAACTCAAATCATTCTACAAAAAAAAATCCTGCACACACGGGTTTATTTAAGCACTATTCACAATAACAAAAACATGGAACCAACCATACTGCCTGTCAAAGATGGACTGGATTTTAAAAAAAGTGGTACATATACACAATAGAATATTATGTAGTCATAAAGAAAGACAAACATATGGACTTTGAGCTATAGTTGTATAGTCTCTTAGGATTATTCATTTCTCCTGATAAACCGCCCTCTTTATTATTATAATGCATTTTTAATCTACAGTAATATTCTTTGCTAAAATCTACCTTGTGTGAGTTTAATATCACTGATCTATCTCCCTTTAGTTTGATGTAGCTATGGTATATCACTTTCCATTCTTTCCCTTTTAAATATTTGTGGATTTATTATTTAAAGCAAGTTTCTAAAGGTGACAAAAGGTTAAATCTTGCTTTTCTACTATCAAATTTGAAAATATCTAGCTCGTAAGGTTTTGTTTATCTTGCACATATTAAATATGATTATTGATAATTATCAGGGATTTGAGATGGTTCTACTTAATAAGCTTCCCAGAATTGACTGCTCCCCTTTGGTCTGATTAGTGTCAAAGATGAGTCTTAAGCGTATTAGACAACACCTGATGATGTGGCAGTTTATTGTAAAGCAATTTTCCAAGATGCATAGATAGTGGGAGCTGGCTGGTGGTCTGATGTTTACTTGATCCAGAGGGTCTTCATCTGAGACCTATCTTGGAGTATAGAGGGTTTTCCTCTTTTCTTAGACCTATATTCAGTCCAGGCAAGTTGTCAGGTGCTTTTTTCATCATGGGAGTTTAAGCTATTTTTAAAAATTTTTATTTCATCTTGTCTAGTGTTTTGAAGAAACTATTTCATAAATTGTTATTTTTAAATTTGATTCAAGCTGCAACATATATCTAGACTCTATTACTTTATCCTGTTCATAGGTGGATGTCAAGTTAGACAATGATTTAAAGCAGCTATTAGAAACTTATTTATGCATTCAAATTAATTAATGAGCTTAATAAAAGAACACATAGGAATCCTAAGCTAAGAAACAAAAATTATATAAAACAACTAAATAAAACTTTTAAAACTAAAAAATTCAATATTTTTTAAAGTTATCTGGATAGCATTAGGTTGGAGAATACTAAAAAGAAGAGCAGGGAACTTGATCAAATATAACACAAGAACAGAGGAAATATGTTTGAAAACAAAGTGCAGGATCTCAATGACTTGAAGTACTATGTCAATAGGCCTTAAATATATGTACTATTTCTTTGTACATGATTTAAAAATATGAAGCTATACATTTACAATTTACAAATATGGGTAGAATGCCAGGATTTTCTATGCTATTACTTTTCTTGGGTGACATTAAGAAGTTACTATAACCTGTTCTTACAAGTAACATGTACTGACAAAAATGATTAAAATGTAATAATTTATAATGTGTATAATTTGGGTGCATGTATTTATCTTTGAAATCATCATAACTTACAAATGCAACATTTAAATGATCTGTACCTATGAACATTCAGAACATGGAGCTCAAGTACTTCATTAAGAAAATAAATGCCTCTTATTTAATATTTTTGAACATAAGTTTAAGATCAAATTATTTTGCATGTGTTGAAAGAAATAGATCTCAGTCAGAATGCACAATTCATATGAGTTTTAAAATTAAGAAAAACACACCAATGCTTCTGGAATAAAAGGATTATTCCCATTAGTTGCCCTTTTATTCTAAAAACAATAAACTTTCTGTGGATTTTGTAAAGTTTATAAATTATTAAAAATTTAGATAGTTTGAATATTAACTGCAGAATTGATCACTCTGAAAATGATTATGGAGCAATTGTCTTACACTTAAATCCTGCAAGGGTTATGATAATTTCTGAGCATGGCACATTGATAAATACTGGTACAATCTGCATTATAAATTAAGGTAAATGTTATAGACTTATGTGTTTACTATTTTACTCCGGCATATATTCTACACATTTATATTCCTTTAGCATATATTTAAGCATTACAAGAAGTTTCGCTCAGATTTGCCAAGATTATAAATATTTAAAGAAAGAAAATTAAAGAAAAGACAATTAAAACGTTATATTATAGATTTTATGAAAAGAGTGTATATTGCAAAACTAATATTTAGTTGGTAGCTTTAACAGAGTTATTTAAAAGGTGGTTAGAATCAGAATTATCAAAACGCAATAGAGTATTTGAAGCATATGCAGACATGAGTGTTAATAAAACAAACAAGTAAAAAAACTCAAATCGAAAGAATACTGCTACGGTTTGAATGATGCCATCCCTGCAAAATTCATGTTAACACTTAATCCTAACTGGAACAATATTGGAGATGCGGCATTAGGGAGACAATTGAGTCATAGGACTCTAACTCATTCAATCTCATGAATGAGATTGTAACCAGTATAAAAGGGTTCAAGGAAGCACTCTTTTATCCCTCTTACACATGAAGACAAACTGTTCCTCTCCTCCAGGGGAAGCTGGAAAAAGGCACCTCTTGAAAGGTGAAATACCGATTTGGAAGGCTCCTCACAAGACACAGAACCTGCCAGTGACTCAATCTTAGACTTTCAGACCTCCAGAACTGTGAGAAATAAATTTCTGTTCTTTATAAATTATCTATTCTACGGTATATTGTTATAATAGCACAAGCAGACTGACAGATACCTATGAAACATATTTGGAATGAAGAATTGATAGATCTTAACTCAAAAATGAGACATAAATTTGAGATGACATTTCAGGTTTTATATGATGGAGACTATGAAAATGGAGATGAAAATCACAGATATAGGGACATTAATAGGATTTCAGTTAAATGAGATTACGTTTTTGTTCTAGATATTAATTGAAAATTTACTTTGTACTGAAATAAATGGTCGTTCTTGCTATTTTAGTATGAGGAATAATTAAATATATTTTTCAGCTCTAGAAAGTAGATATAGGAAAAAATGTAAAAATGTAGAACATCAAATTATAATGGTTTCAATTTTGAAGTAATTGTAGAAAATATTTAGTTGAAATCATTCATTGAACAGGAAGACAAGAGTGTCAGGAATCTTAAATGATGATTCTCAAATCCACAGAAGGAGACATTTACAGAACTGAGACTGTAACCAAAATCTGTACTCTGAGATCAGAGATATTCCTTCACTCTCGTGCTGTTTTCCAAACTTGTGTGTAATGACTTAAATATCAATTCAGTGTCTCTATATTTTTGAATAATTATGAGGCAGAATATTTAGTTTTACAGCATAATATTCTTTTAAAATTTGTATGACTTAAATGATAAATGTGTAGCATAATGGGCCAATACAAAGAAAATTCAAGTAGCTATATTTTTTTTCTTTTACCAGGATGATCAGTGCACATCCTTTAAAATCAACTCCTAATTAAAAGATTCTCTCTGAACACTATAAGAATACAATAAAAATTCAAAGGTAAGACTTAGCTGCAGCATGTTAAATGTTCCAACGTGTTGCAAAAAAGTAATAGTAAAGTAACTTCTAGTTTCAAACACTCTATATTATGATTTGCATTGCAATATAGTAACAAGATATTGTGTCTTCATTAATATATCTTAAAAGTTAAGAAAGCTCGTGGAAAGTAGAGAAGCAGAGTACTATCTCGGCAGTCAGATCGTCAAGGGTTGAGTCATGCCTCTGACACTTTCAAATTGTGTCACCTTGGAACAATTACTTTAGTTCTGCCTGCTTCCATATTGTCCTCTGTTAAGTTTGAAAATTTGATAATACTACTACCATCCAAATAGGATTTCTGTGGGATTTAAGTCAATTAATATGTGCTAATTGCTTAAAACTGTACCAGGAAAAGAGCATGGTTTAATTATTAGCTACTAATATAACTTTTTTTTTCTGTACATACTGAAGCTAAATTTTTATCCTGTTTATGGTATAGAGTGAAAGATTTGGAAGGGTGGGGTAATGTGATAAGACTTTATATCAGCAACTAAAAATATGTTCAGTACTATCTTCAGAGCCACTTGGTAATTTTCCAAAATAGATTCAACACTGCCTTTACCAAAATAAGAGTTGATACAATTGCAAAACTTGTGTTAATGATGTATCCTGAATGAGCAAGATTTATTTTTACACAGATAAGATAATTTGATCTTAAAGTTATGTTAAAAATATTTTGAGACATTTATTTTCTTAAAGATACCCTATGTTCTGAATGTTTATAAATATGAATAATTTATTTGTCGCAGTTGTAGGTAATGGGGATTTAAAAGATAAATATATATGTCCAAATTATACAAATAAGAGTTACATGTTTTTCATGTCAATACATATTACTTATAAGAATAAAAATACAGAATAGTAACTTCTCAATGTCATACAAGCACAACAATAGTATAGAAAACCCTGGCATTTTAAACCTATTTGCAAATATTTACTTTATAGCTTTATAATTTAAAAATAAGTTTAAAACTATATATTTATTAATAATTCACTATGTGCAAGATAATATGGTAGAAAAAATTCAGTGTTAAAAATGTTACCAACAAATGTGCAATAATATAATATTGTGAGAAGCATTATTTACATTTAGAACATTTATGCCCATCTCATCACCTCAAAATTTTTCTATAAACTTGAAAAAATAATTATCTATTTCTAATGATTTTTACAAAGATGTGTATTATTTTAAATGTTCCTCTTAAACAAGTACTATTTTTGTAATTTTATAACAGAACTGTGTGTCTTTTATGTTTCTACTTACACAGTTTAGATAGTTTCAGTGGAAATTATTAACTATTTTAGGTTTTAGGTTGTTTACTTAATTATATCTGAAACCAAAACTAAATGGTTATATACCTGCCTATTTAATTATATTAAAATTTCAAAACTTCTAGCAGTGTTTGACCCATAAAAGACTTCCAAATAATACAGTGCTTTATTCAATCATCTCAAAAAATAGAACATTATCTATAGTTATAATGTGTATTTTGAGTATCATGTGTAAATAGTTACAACTGATGCATCAACTTATTTAACAGGGATGTATTTTTGTTTGTTTTTCGCCACATGGGTAAAGGAGGTAGAAATTGCAGAGTGAATAAGCCTCAAATATCAAGATTCAACAAGCACAATAAAGGAAAAAGCATCAATATGTTTTTTTCAGAATTTTAATCCCTGCCAAGAGTGGTTTGAATTTATGTGCCAAAGAACTATTTATAGAGGGAAGTAATAAATTATCATCGTGTAGCATTTTATTTTTTGGTGCTTATGAATTACATGGCATTTAGTTGGTTCAAGAGAATGATTTAATTTTTATTTCTCAGTCACTTGGTATTATATTTTATAAGTTTTCTTCTTTTTGTATGTGTGTTCAGATAATATAAACATACAAAGTTTAGGTACACAATCAAATTAACTACATTTATTTATAACTAGCATCATTTTTTTCCGTATAAGTACTTCAATGGGTAAATGTATTTGTCCTTTTGAGCAACATTATGGGTGACATTTTCTAAAATCTTTGCCTTTAGAAAAATATCACCCTTTGTCAAATTTAACCAGGTAGAAAATTCTGAGGTCACAGAATATTTTCCTCAGACTTCTATAAATATTTATATATTATTTTCTACGTTTCAACAGATAAGAAGTCTGTAAACATCTATTACTCTGTCTTTTGTAGGTATAAAAACAAGTTATCTTTCTCTAAAATTTTTGCTTTATAAAAAATTTTTGCAGACGGGCTCGGTGGCTCAGCCTGTAATCCCGCGCCTTTGGGAGGCTGAGCCGGCGGGTTCAAGACCCGCCTGGGCAGGCGAGACCTCATCTCTACAATAAATCAAAAAATCAGCCGGGCGTGGTAGCGCGTGCCTGTAATTCCGGCTACTAGGAAGGCTGAGGTGGAAGGATCGCTGGAGCCCAGCAGGTCGAGGCTGCGGTGGCCGGGAGTGGCCACTGCCCTCCAGTCTGGGTGACAGTGAGACTCCAACTCAAAAAAAAACAAAAAAACAAACAAACAAAAATTTTTACTAGCAGATGTACAATTTTAAATATCATCTTCCATTTTAAAATAAGGGCTTTAAACTCTATGAAAGCTATCTTGGAATCTGAGGTTATTCTAAGTTTAACACTTTGATTAATATTTTCTTCTTTCTGTTAATAAACATTTATCAAATAAAAATAGAATTTACCAATTGCTATGATTGCTCTTATTAATATGTTACTATTAAAGTTATGCAACTAGGATTTTATAAATCATGATTGCAATATTAATATATTCAAAAAAGAAATGATAAAACTAAAATGCAAGTAGAAAGTGAAAGGTGAATTAATTATTTAATCTTTGACAACTTAGAAAATAATTTTGAATGGTAATGAGAGCATTTTATCACTTTTTTCTTTACCTAAAGTTCATTAAATGTCAGATATTATACCCCAGGCACTATTAAAGCACTGAGACAATACAGCTGCCCAAAACACAAGGTGTTTGATCTCAGTGTTCAACTTCCAGTGGAGAGGAGACAGACAATAAAGACATTAACAACAATGACAACAACAAAATGGTATTTTCAGATATAAATAAAAAATAGGAGTGGCTTAGTTTTCTCCTTAAAGAGCAGTTTTTACATATTTAAAAATACGCAAGATTTGGGGGTTATATAATTTCTGAAACAGCTGCAGTATAATCAAGGCTTGCTAAATGGAGAGAAAATAAAATATCTTTTAAAATGAAAATGAAAAACATAATTTTTATGTGCGAAGCAATAACATTGATTTGCTCTTTCATTTTATTATTTTATATATCTTATATACGTGAGCAATACAAATTCTATAAATTATTTTAGTTAAGAAAGTGAGGAGCAAAACTAACATAGTTCCTTCTATGTTTAATTAATTGCCTTTTGTTCAGTTTGCATACAGACAAACAGTCTCCTTTAGGAATGCCCTCTGATTAGCACTGTGTGTCTGATCGCAAAGTGTGTTAGAGCTTTCAGAAAATAACTCAGAACTCAGGAAACATTAATTCTTTCAAACATAATCTTTGTTATGTAGAGGGAGGGTAATGAATGACTAACATTTCTCTGCCTATAATGATTTTATGGCCTACATTTTTAACAATTTTCTTAATGGATAATAATTTCAGTAAAATTATTCTCCAGGAAAAGTCCATAGATGTAGTAACATTTTTAATCCAACTTATAATATGATATTGGCATAAGTAGATGCATTTTTATTATCAATTCCATTTAAAAATAAATATAAAGGCCACAATTCAAAGTTAATAATTTTGCAATTGTCAGCCTCAAGAAATACTAGACAATAAATGTTTATTTGACAAAATCTGAGTTGAAACTATAAAAGATGTAATTAATTTAATATTATGTATTCTGCTATCTATCCAGATCCTGAATGTCATTTTCTTTGGACCTACTGGAGATTTACTAACTGTGAGAGTTTGGATCTGGGACTAGATTAAAAGGACAATGTGACTTTCTGCTGCAACACTGCTATCATCTAGATAGGAGTGACATGAGCATGGCATCAGCCACCTGCCTGAAGACAAAATGGGGCCAATTGGCACATGTACAATATAGGCTTTTTAAAGCTCATTAGGAAAAGAGCTGGCAAGCAGTAGCAATTTTCCCTGATAAAAATCCCTTGATCTTTTTAAAAGAAATGTCTTTTAATTGTATGTAGGAGTTCAAATGGACCACAAACCACCATAGTATATTAAGTCTCTATACAGTATTACTACTGTTTAAGTGTAGCATTTCCATTACTTCTAATTTAGTTAATTACACTTTACCTACCTAAATCCCCATGGCAGTTTTCACTGGATATAACGGTTAATTGCCTTGTTTCAAAGAGGCATTATTGTGAGTTTTTAAACTAAGATTCTTAACTTTAGAGTGGTCACTTTTAATTTTGCTTGGAATAGGTTCCTGGGTCTGCAACTTAGAAGCCATGTAAGAAGCTAGAATTTGCATGTTTAAATTTATTTTTTAACATGTCAATTAATATGTATACTAGTTCTTGAAATGTTTTATCCATTGTCACACTATTTTAAATAAAGTTTATATTAATTAAGTTCTGATATTTTCTCTTAACTTGGAAGATAAGTGTATTCTCTACATGTATATGAACAAATAACTGTAACAAACATTCAAGAAACTATATCCCAGATAAAAATTTTATTATAGAGTATAACATGGATTGTAAGCAGAATGTAGGGTAAAGGTAATCTGACACAGATTATAATTATTACATGTTAAATAAACATAAATGGGGCACACATTATATAAATGAAGATATTTCACTTTTATATAAAAATCAACTACAAAATGTTCTGGGAAGAAGGACTTGGAGCCTATAATACTGAGTGATCTATCACAGAAGCAAAGAACTGAGTACCACATGTTCTCACTCATAAGCAGACCTTGAACAATTATAGTATAAGGGATTGGTAGTAGTGGGAAACTACCAGGGGAGGAGGGGTGAGATCGGCAGTAGTGGGAAACTGCCAGAGGAGGAGAGTGCAAACCTCATCAACAAGGGTACCTGCATAATAAACATTTGTATGCCTAACCCTGAAATGTACCCCACATCTTTAAAATTAAAAAATATATATTCTGGCAGTCAAATGTAAAAGACAAAAATTGAACTATAAAAAATAAAGTGAACATCAAGACCACTCTTAAAACTCCTTAGCCCGTGCTGATGCAGATAAATGGTTTTTTCCACTCCTTTAGCAAGAAGTCTCGAAGAGCATAGGAATAAGTGGTGTCCAAATTCTGGAAGCTTTGGACAAAAGCTGATGTTTCACCTCCTTCTTAAAAGCTTCCAGACACTGTTTCCTTTTTTGCTGCTGACTAGACACTATTTTGTTGGTACCTGGGGCACAGATATCTACAAACACTTTTTTAACAAAGTCAAGACAACTTCTCAGTTAAGAAGGGGGATTTTTGCTGGGATTTCTGGCAGCTCTTCTATTGTGTCTCCTAATAGGTTAAGAAGTGCAGTTTCAGCTATCCCTACTCTCAATGCCATTTAACTGAATACTTAACTTTCTGTCAACTCCCACAGCAAATTTAACAAGCAATCTTTCACTCCACAGCAGCTCTTCACATTTCATATTTTAGCCAATTAATCTCAAATTAATATAGACACATTTATCCAGCATTCAGACAACTCACATCTCTGTCTCCAACCTTGTTTACTACCACTTTCATACTTCAAACCCTTGAAACTGCGACTTCCTCTGATCTTCCAGGCAAGAAGTAATCGTTCCTTTTTTTAAAAGTTTATTTTTTAATCATTTGGGATACATAATAGATGTACATGTTTATGGAGTATACATATGATATTTTGGTACAAGTATACAATGTTTGATGATCAAATCAGGGTAACTGGGATATTCATACTGCAAGCATTTACCTTTTCTTTGTTAAGAACACTCCAATTTTGCTCTTAGTCATTTTGAAGAATACAACAAATTATTGTTAATGATACTTTCCTGATTGTTCTCCTAAACACCAGATTTTATTACTTCTACCTAACTGCATTTGTGTGCCCATTGACCACCTTCTCGTTATCTCTACCCCAGACTACCCTTCCCAGACTCTGAGAACCATCATTCTATTCTCAATATCACAATAGTCAAGGGATGAAACCAATGCAAGAGCTTAGCATTGGAAGAATAATTGTAAAAATATGGCACATACTAGTATTATTATTCAGTCGAGATCGGGAGGAAATCATTTCATTTGCCACAACATGGATGAACTGGAGAACATTATATTGAATGAAACAAGCCAGATACAGAAAGACAAACGTCATATGTTCTCATTACTATGTGGAAGTTGACCAAAAAAAATGTACTCATTCTTTTTTTTTTTGTCTCCATTGTGTTTATTTTTATGTTTCACAATATGATTCTTCTGCCTTATATTATTTGTTTATACACCTTATCTTCCCACCGAAGCTTATCTCTCACAGACCAATTATGTCCTCATTTTTCTCTAATAGTCACTGACTCCTATTAATGAATTAATTACTTTTTCTCAATGTATTTAATGACATACTTCATTCCAAGTATGTACTAAATTCTAATTCTGAGATACAGCAATCTTAGAATTGGTTTTAAAATATATGTAACAACATATGACTACCAGCTTTTAGAAACAAAATTTCTTTTTCCAGGCAATACTGGAATCAGCAATTATCAAAATTTTATAAGGTAAAGATATTTGCTAAAAGAAAATTATGTCGTTAATGGTTTTATTGAGCAAGTAGGAATACATTTCTAGCCAGAAGAAAATGATTTAAGTCAAAACTCAAAACTGAGCAGTCTTTTCCAGCCATACCTTTCTCCTGGCCATTCTGACATAAATTCTTCTGTTTGGTTCTCCTGGACTCACTTGTGTGAAAGTACCTAGGAGACTGACTTTGACATGGATACTAGCTTGCAGAATGTATACTTGGGAGTGCTTTCAGAGAAAGAGGGGAGACTGGGCCAAGACATAAATTGAACAGCAATTCAATCCCAATAAAGGTTTCAACTAGGCCAAAATCCCACTTGAATTGGAATGGTCTTTAGAGTTGCCCTGAATTGAAGCAAAGGTGAAGAGATTTTGATTCTTCATTCAACTTGTCATTACAGAGTAGGAAATGGACATAAAGGAAGAAGATAGGAGCTCTTTTGAGGTAGAGAGGAGCTCTTTATGTGGGTAGAGAGGATGTGATGGATGCCATGGTGTGCTACCTGATGGATGGTTTAAAATAGAGGCACTCTTTTGTTTAGCAGTGGGTTTTGACTGCTGATTCCTTTCAGAGAAAGAGGGGAGACTTGGCCAAGACATAAATTGAACAGTAATTCAATCCCAATAAACGTTTCAACTAGGCCAAAATCCCACTAAAGAATCAGCAGTGAAAACCCGCAAAGGAATCAGCAGTCAAAACCCACAGCTAAACAAAAGAGTGCCTCTATTTCAAACCATCCATCAGGTAGCACACCATGGCATCCATCACATCCTGTCTACCCACATAAATCTTCCTCCCATCTCCTGACCTCACCCCTTTAAGATTGGAGACCTGGGTTTATCCACATCTCTATCAATTCTGGAAACAGGCTGTTCGGGATCCTCTCTCTCTCTTTGTGTCTCACCACACAGATCTCTCCAGTGCCTCCAGTCTGGAAAATGCCTTCATGATGCTAGTAACACTTTATTTCACTTTATTAATAAGCTTGTGCCTAATGACACTATTGGTGGATGGAGTAGATTATAACTTGTACATTACATTTACTTTTTGCACATAGCAATTTTTTTCAAAAATGGAATTTTTATTTCAAAATTCTACAAAATATCTTTCATTTTATATTTTATTGGATATAAATATCTAACATGGAAAAATAAAGAATGGGTGCTAAATCTGCACTTTTTACGCATCTCATTGCAAAAGAAACCTGAATGTTTGAAAGAGTCTCCAAGATAACACTGGGACTCAGGATGGTAGAAGTCAATGACTTATATGAGTGACAAAGCCAAAACAATGAAATAATAAAAGTCTACTTATGTAAACAAACAAAAAAAAGCATTTTCCTGAAAATCTAAATGCTAAATGTTTATTTACATTTATATCATAAGAACATAAAGATAAATTATAAACTAGTTCTTAGTGCAAGAGGTATGGTATAGGAAAATTAATTGAACTAGATAATAACTAGCATGAAACCAGTTCACACCACTATATACTAACTGAACATTTCTATATGAAAGCAGTAAATTGAAGTAAAAAGATGTCACAAATGATTGCCATAAAATATTAGATAGAACTGGTCCAGAAATACCAAGGCACAAATTTAGGCAGTGGATCATATATAAATGCTCTACTAAAATCGCATCTTGAATGAAATACCATCTTTAGTAATGAGTTACTCCAACAGAGTATTTTAGAATTCAGATGTAAAGGAAAAAAATAACTATTTGTCTCTTTAAAAATAATGGGTTAAATGATTTTTTTAGAGAAATCTAGTCTTGGTTACCTTCACTGTTTCTGTTTAGTTCTTGTTTTTACAACAAGTTTTTGTTGCATATCTTTCTCTAGCTTGGAGGTTAATTTAACACTGAAGATCTTAATGTAACACTCAGCACAAATGTGCTATAAGACGTCCCTTAAGTAGACTGATCCTACTCTTTTGTGGATGTACTCAACCTTGCATTTTTTTTGAGAGACACGGCCCTTTGCTTTCCTGTTCCTTGATATCACATTGAAAACCCAAGAGTAAATGTTTAGCACCAACCATCTGGCTCTTTTTGCCTAGCAAATAACAAACCACACTTCCCCTTTGAATCTCTTTTAAGGCTTGAAATGTTTTAAAATTTTAATATTTAAAACAATATGTCACATTTTAGCTATTGTCACAGTAAATTGCCCTAATGCAATAGACACTAAGAGTTTACTTGAAATTATTATTTATATTTGTAGGCCTATATTATATTAGTTAAAATAATAAAATGTATTAACAACTTCAGAGACAGGAAAAATTTTGCCTGTGCGTGTGCACGTGTGTATGTGTATGTGCATATGGTAACAACTATTTACACTATATGTATAACAAATCTATAACAATGATTTTAGGTTTATTAAATTCCAAAACATAAAAAGTACCAAAACTACTCAGTTATTTAAGAATCAATTCATAATTAAATTTATTTTACTCTGATTCACTTTTTAAACAATTCCAGTATAACTTAGTTCTCTAAAAGCCTTACTAGTGTTTGGGGGGAAATTTTCATTAATATCAGAACTCTAGTTTTGTTTTCATACTGGATCAAATATTATTCCCCCAAAATGTGCATCCATATATACATTCTGTACCATAAACAAAAGTATTTGTTACAACCCCCACAGGTATCTTACCTGCACTCATAAGTTCATCTACAGGGTCACCAAATGTTTACATTAAAGTCACTCTACGGCCGGACTCGGTGGATCAACCTGTAATCCCAGCGCTTTGGGAGGCCAAGGTGAGTGGATTGCCTGAGCCCACAGATTCGAGACCCGCCTGGGCAACTTGGCAAGATCTCATCTCTACAAAAAAAAAAAAAAAGTCACTCTACCCTTACTGCAACCTATGCCTTCAGATAAGACTCAAGTCTTTGTTGAGAAACATAGCAGCTGATAAATCCTATCCTGCCAGGCCCTACATCTCCTTTGAGAAGTAAATTTCTACTGATTTGCCTGAAATATGCTATCAAATTTCATAAAACTCATAATGTTTGAGGTATCCCAAGCATTATGAAATGGAATGGAAATATTTTTTTCAGAGTAAATCTCACCAGTAGATGTGAGGGTAGTTGAGGAAGTATTTCAACAGTGGGCTGCTGCTCTGGCATTGAAATGGTACACAAACACACACACACGTACACACACACACACACACACACACACACACACACTCAGCTCCTGGTTTTGCTAGAATGCACACTCCAGCTGAGTTGTTAGATCAACTGCTGTGTGGCACAAAGCATCACTGATCCACTTCAATTTCCATGGCTCACTGTTAGTCAGTATTCCTTTATGTTAAACTGTCTTTCATGGGCTCTTTGCAAACAATTTGCTTTCAGTCCTATTTTTCACTCTACTCTTAACTCTCTCTGGGGCAGAGAGGGGAGGCTGACACCTGAAAGGATGGATTTTACAAGTCTGTTTGTAAGCTGACTTCCAACTGGATTCAGTTGATGGGAGGCATTGACAAAAGAGGATAAGGCAGAAGAGAGAAATCTGATATATCTTGCTCTCTCAGCTTTGGGGGCGCATCATCCCAAGTAGCGGCTGTGTTTTCAATGTGTTTTCAGAATTTGATGGAGAAACCCTATTTTGATGGACTCAGCTCTGCCAGGAAGCCCCTGTTGTGACTCGAGTATCCACCAGATGATTTGAGTTTGGGGGCGCATGATGACAGTATCTTTCTGCTATTGTTAATTTTGGGTCTGCCTCACCACTGCCAGTTCTAATTTTCAATGTGTCCATCACCTATGTATCCAATCCCTTATATTTAGTTATTTCTGTTTGAAATATCAAGAATGATCTTCATTTTCTGTTGGACTCCAACTTTAAAAAAAGCACAGTAGTGTGCTATAACTGTCTAACAATCGATTCTACCGGAGTATAAATTTTATTTAATTTACTTGTATAATTTGTCAATTTTCATTGTAGAAATACTCTCATTATGACCAATATAAACGACTAAACTAATACCATAACCCTGATCTTGGAAGAGGGATGAGCACAATCAGTCCTAATGACCTGTGTGAGTCAGATCCAACACTCCACGGTCACACTATAGTTACCAGTTATGTTTGTATTATCAGATTATTCCATCTTCCAGACAGTTCTGAATTTCAAGAACTGAAATTGTTGGAATATTTAAAAAATCTTCTAATAGGTTTTTGTCCTCAATGTAAATGTAGATGACAAATAGACACTTGGCTAGGAGTTATAGTTTATCTAGCTCTAAACAACAGGTTTTCCCAAAGATCAGAGCAACACTAGTACCCTTTGTATAGCAATGCATCAGTACTTATGACAACTCCATTTTATTGGTTCATTTTAAGAGAAAGCAAACTAGAGAAAGTATGGCTTTTTTCTGACTTTGAAATTTGATTAAAACAAAATTGGGAAAAATTATTTTCAGTTGATTTTTAACTCATAAGACTGTTGTCAACAGTTACATTTAATATCACATTTTAAGAACTGTGTATAAATTAATTAATATTAGTATAATTAATACATTAATTAAAATAACATATCTTAAATAATATATGTATATTAAACTTTAAAAATTTTAAATTTGGAAGTACAATAATTATCAACAACACTAGCCCAAGAGAGAAAACTTTAGTTGAAAGCTTTTCTTTTATCATGAACTGTGCTAAGTACATTTGCATACATAATCTCAAATCCCTTTAATAATCTGTGAAGCAAATACTTTACTTCTATTTATGCTATTCTGTAGATAATAAAATAGGTACAAATATGTGTGGAAAATTTGTCAAATTATACAATTAAAAAATAATAGATCTTATTTTATTAATTTTATCCAAGAATCATTTTCTTAACAACTGGCAACTCCTGGCTTGCCATGTAACATCACTACATATAATATACAGATCTGATTCTAGTGATTAATAAATGAAAACCATAGTGAATTTATCATCTCAGACAAGAGAAAACTTAACCAAATGCAAAAATGGATTTGCAAAATGATACCTAAATTGTTTAACATTTAGTCCTTATTGTTTCTGCATTTCTCAAATTTCTTGAGAGATCACACCCTCTTGCATACTTCATTTCTTGCAAAGAAATGTTCTCAGTTTCTTTCCTCCATCTCTTAACTCTTTCTGAAAGAATTGAATTACCTGTTGCATATATCATTAACAGTCCTAACCTCTTTGCGAAAAAAAAAAAAAAAAAAGCAAAGTGACTTTCTTTTTCAGTACCCATACCTCTCATTAAAGAGCAGTGTGCTTTCAAAGAGTATAAAGCCCTTAACAATTAGAGGCTGACTTTTCCACCTAGAGCTGCTGGCAAAGGTTAGCATCAAGGTGTGTTGTGACATACTTGCCTCTTTCTGTTCCAAATTGAGATGGGAGAGAGATTTCTTCTCTATGAACAAAGGTGCGTTTTTGTTGCATGACTTCCAGATGGAGAAGAGCCAGCAGGTATGTTCAGATGGTAGTTTCAACTTGCACAGCAGGCTCCAGAACATACTTTCAAGGAGTAACTCTATGTTGTTAAAGTACTCATAGGCCTTTATCTCAATAGCAGACAAAGTGTCAGAAGCTTCCTATCAATTTTTGTTTTTACCCATTTTGTAAGCCTGTCTAGAGAATATGAAAACAGAATGAAGAATTACACATAGATCATTTATTTTCCCAACCACATTCATCTTCACATTCAGATAATTTGATCTCGATGCTTACATAAATTAGTTTGCTGAATAACAAGCATTTAAAACAACCACCAGTTATTTGGTTCAAAATTTTGCAATCTGAAAATTTGGACTAGCCTTCTGGTCTAGTCCAGGCTCAGCTGATTGCAACTGGGGATGGCTCATGCGTCTGTCCTCAGCTGCCAGAAGCAGGGCCTGGCTGACTACAGACTGGTAAACTCAGATCATCTACTGTTGACTATTCAGTCTCCAGCATACTATCTCAGTCTCATGTTCATCATGGCTATCATATTTCCAGCATCTCTTCTTCCAAAAGAAGTCACGTGACCTGTAGAGAATTATTAGTGTAGTGGGAGCAATACCGGGGGATATTAGACAGCCATAGAAAAAAGAATGAAACCATGTTCTGTTCAGCAACATAGATGGAACTGAAGATAATCATCCTAAGTAAATTGACTCAGAAACAGAAAACCAAACACTGCATGTTCTCACTCATATCTGGTAGCTAAACTGTCACAAAGATGGAACTATAGACATTGGAGACATGAACAACTTGGGGTAGGGGGCTTAAGGTACAGAAACTACCTATGGGGCAGTGTTCATTATCTGGGGAATGGGTCACTTGAGATGCAATCTCCATTACTGCACAATATGCCACTGTAACAAATAAGCATGTGTACTTCCCTTAATCTAAAATAAAAATAAATAATACATTTTTCAAGTTTAGAATGAAATTGTTTGTAGTCATTTTTGCAATTAGTTACAAAAAATTATTAAATTTAAAATTAATTGAGTCTCATAACCTTACCATACATTCAATCCTAATTTTCTTCTGTTTCTAAGAAGAAAACTAATATTCTCCTTTTTGTAGATTAACCTGTAAATGAGCGTCCTAGATCCTCTACCCTTGTCCTTTAACCTCTGAAAATTTTGTCCTTTTACTTGTTGTCTCTATTTTTTTTCTTTGTTGTTGATTTTTAACACGTTGTATTCACAGCTAAATCTAAATTCTATAAAAATAAATAGTACTATTGTTTTCTTAACTGATTTATCACTTTTACTTAACCAAATCTATTCAATCATCTTTGTTTTCTAATCAAAAGTTTTTTTCTTAATAAACTAAAAAAATCTCTGTCGCCGGGCTCAGTGGCTCAGCCTGTAAATCCGCGCTTTGGGAGGCTGAGGTGAGTGGATTGCCTGAGCCCGCGGGTTCGAGACCCA
>NW_007250508.1:87931-100099 GCF_000164805.1 Carlito syrichta
CAAAAAAAAAAAAAAAAAAAAAAAATTCTTTCAAAAACCGCATTACATTAATTGGTTTCTCATCACATTCTATGTCTTTTGTTTGTCAGTATTTTTCCTAGTTTCTCCTACTCTTGCCACTATTGATAACGAGTTTATGACTGTTCTGTTGTTTCTTTTCATCTATTACTACTTTTTTATATAGGTTCTGTGCCTTCTGTCTGCCTTATTAATTTATTCATCAGGTTATGAGCCTTAGCCATAGGCTCTTGTCTAAACACCCTGGACTTAAACCATAAACTCATGTTAATACCTCTCACCTTCTCTCTAGTGACTTAAAAATAGTATATTCATCCCAAATCTTTCCACTTCTCTATTTCAAAATTTTTATGTGAAATAATAGTCTGCTTGGTTATTAGCAATGCATATTTATTTTTCAGTGCACTATGCAAAATAATAATGAAATATAAGAACAGGTTTAATAATATTTTTGAAATAACTATTTATAAGCACAGAAAAGCAAGTTTCTGAACAAATCGCAATCATATGCATCATGACAATGAACTATTAAAGGTCACCTATATTTCATCTGATAATGAGTAGACAGAGAAGATACTGAAAAAAAGAAAAAACAAGAAAAAGAAATAGGAAACCCAGCATCATTCTGTGGTAAGTAGGAAGTGCACAATCATGAGACAAATTCTGTTAAGGGAATTAGATTTTTAAAAATAAAGAAAATAAAAGATGTCTTTTATAATTGTATAAATAACATTGTCAATAAATCCCAATTATTTCATTATCACTGATTATTTGGAAAGTGGCATGGTAAGCTTCCTGTCTGGGAAGTTGCAAAGTTTCCTAACTTTGATAGTATTTGTGAACGGGATTATGATGAAAAGATTAATTTCAGTTTGCTGTGTCTATTTCACAATACCAGCAAGAAAGGTTGAGGCCATCCTTGAGAAGTATTAATAAAGAGGCTAGGGATAAATATGTTTAGTATCATTGTCAGATTCTGGGACCCAAAGAAGCTGAAACCCAACTCTTATTACTTTAAAGTAATTCATTTTTGTTATCAACCATCATAAAATCTCATCTGTACTCTTTATTTTATGTACAAGTGTCAGTAAACACACACACACACACACACACACACACACACACACACACACACACACAATTCCCTTCTTTTTAAGGTTTAAAGACTTACTCAAGTTCAGAAATTCAGACTTCAGTATCTATGTACTTAGACGCTTTTTTCATAATTTCATTATGAGTAGTAACAGAGGAATGATAGGAAATGAGACAAGTTAGTTCTACTTTTTTTTCTCAACTTCAACTTTTCAACTTCAAGAGACAGGAATCCAATGACAAGAAACAGACATTTATTATCTTTTTAACAGGTTTCTGTCCTGCATGTGTAGAGTATAGAACGTTTATGATAAATTTACTAACACTCTTAAAACAAACCACTGTCTTCAGGCAGTGTTATAATATGGATGTTACATGTTATTCTAATGACTTTATCTTGATTATTATAATTTTTTAAAAATTTGATGTTTTTCAATTTAATAACTGAGGGTCTTATTTCTAAAAATTCTAATTCATTTTAATTAAGAATAGCAAAACCATATTTCACACATATGTGTTCTTTGTGAAGACTAAAAAGCTAAGAAAGAGGTGCTTAATTATGCAAATATTTTCTCTGCATGGGAAGTTTATATACTCTAATCTACGTGTCATTCTCTTTGATATATTCACTATGTTCATATCACTTTACTCTCTCAAAATGATATACGTTTGGCATTGCAAAATTGAGAAGGTTTGAATCATGTATTTTTAAAAATAGACTTATCAAACCTTCTAGCCTCATCTGTTTTTAAACAAATACAGTGTCATTAAAATATATGTAAAACAATCAATTTTCTATTCACATCCAGAATAAAGAAACTGAAAAAGAAATATCAAGTTCTTATTCATGATATGTCTAAATAAGTGTAACTTTTTTTTAGGTCAGAGAGAGTTCTATACAGTGTCTGATGCACAAATGATAGAGCAATGATTTCACGTAATTGAATGAGAAAGCTGTATGACTTGGATTAATTGTGCAAGTTCATATGACTTCATGATGGTGCAGGTTTATGCAAGTTATTGTAATTAAAATTAGCCTTTAATGCAAGTATAATTATTTGATTAATTTTATTTAAAGTTATTCATAATTATGTCCGTAAGTATCCTAATAAGTATGAAAAAGTTTGTATTTTTTTTTACTATTATTGCACAGAAAGAGAGGTCTTGAAACAAAATATAAGTTGAAAATAGCCTTTTAAGGAAATCAAGTAGTGGTTTTAAATTAAGGTTATAGTAACTGAAGCCTTGAAGTACTTCATCTCTAAGTATTTTCATTATTATTACACTTGTTACACACATTGAAAGCAAAATTTCTAGGACTATAATTTGGTCAAATTTAGTAGACTATTTATGTTCACATATTAACAACAGCTACAATTTGTAGATATTGAATATTGCCTAAAACACCATCGAGCAGGGAAACCAGAATTTCCATTGGAAAAAAATTTATATTGGATATCTCAAAAAATTTTATATGATTGTTACAGAGAAAAACAGAAAAATCTCTGATTTTTTTCTGCCTTACTTAAGCTTAATATGGTTTTATTTTGAATCATGTGGTCGAGGATTGGTGTATCTTTCTAATGTTAAGAGTTGCTTATGGCTTTCTGAATACTTCACCCCAAAGTCTTTTCGAGTTTCTGAACTTACTCTACCTAACTTGTCATGTCTTTATGCCTTGTGCCTTGTTCTTTCTGTATAGAATGTCTTTATTTTCTTTATTTATCTGAGAATGCTTTATTTAACCTTAAACACCCAATTATGATAGTGAAGTCATCCTTGACTATTTTTGCTATATTTCTATAACACACCAATTTAATCTAAAAATTAGAAATTTAAAATATAATTTATAAAATGTTTCTTTTTCATATCTAGATCCTTCAAATATGAATTGTGAACTCAATGTGTCAATAATAAAATTTTATTTCTAATGAAGACTACTATAAGTGATTGGTGCATAATGAAAAGCAAAGTTTTGTTGAACGAATGAACACATGGATATATAAAAAATTAATTAACTAATAACTGAATATATAATACTAGAAAATATGAATTTATACACAAATAAATACATATAAAAAAGAAAATAGAGAAGTTTATTCATTTGGGCTATATTAGATTAATATTTTCTCTTTTTACTTATTAAAAAAATGAAATGGAGGTGAAGAAATCCTAGATTAAAGATTTTATTTTTAACATTCTTTGATTCCAGTGAGGTATTTTTTAGTATCTATACATTATTTTTAGATCATAGAAAACAAAATTAATCAAAATAATTAAAAATTATCCATTATTTTTCAATTAAAACTTTTAACATATGTTCATGCTACCATTTGTGTATATATGTGTACATATATGTATATTGAGTAAATCTGGAAAGAGAAATGTATAAAAATATAAAAAATCACATAACTAAAAAAAGTTATGATTTTACCAATACACAGTGTTATAATGCTTCTATTAAAAAGCAAGAAAAGTGAATATATCTAATTAGCATTGTTTTCATGCAGATCTGTCTTTTTGGAGAATAAATATGTGTAATTAATATGTGATCAATCTAAAAAGTCAACAATGAATGGATTATTTTAAGTGATGAAATGTTTTATTTTTTAAATGAGAATTAAAATGTTCAGGGGCATGCCTGGTTTTTAATTCTCCCTCAGCCTAAATCTGCTCACGTACAAACCTGGCTTGTTGATTGAGCTGTTTCATTAAGGATATGAAATGAGACACATGAAACACTTGGGAAAACAGCAAGATTTAGAAGCAAAGAGTGAATTCAAAGAGATGATTTGAAGGTTATGTGGTAAAAGTTCAGTTTCTCCAACTAATTAGGGCTGTTGGGACTCTTATAATGTTTAGTTTCTAGGTCAAATTAAGTTTAGTGGCTTATTATCTAACCAAATGAAAAATAAAGTTAATAAATATTTTACAATACAATTATTTTCCATTGGTAACCTGTCATCATTTATTATCCTTTCCTTGTTGGAGGGGGGAAACAGAGAAGCAGATGGTCAAAAATTAAAGTAATTTGTACAATTAAAATTGCATATTTTAAATTTTTATTTTTAAGAGGATTAGTTAATAAATGTTAATATAACATATCACTGAAATACTGGCTGTGCTTTTACTACTAAAATCTAATTCAAAAAATACCATACATTTATTGGCATTCATAAATTTATTATCAAAAAGTTGGTGCAAAAGAACTAAACTCAAAATTGTTTATCAAATCATTTTATATCTAGAGCTGACACTCCAACAGAATTACTTTGCATGTTATGGTCAGAAAAAATATTTTTACTTCCTCTCATGTATCTTATTTTTGTAGGAATTTAAAGTCAATTTTCCAACTTATTTAATGAAGCCAACATCATTCTGACACCCCAAACCTGGCAAAGACCCAACTAGGAAAGAGAATTACACACCCATTATCATGATGAATGAGATGAAAAAATCCAAAACAAGATTACAGCAAATCTCAACATATCTCAAGGGTTATCTACCATGACCAAATGGGCTTCACCCCAGGGATGCAGGGTTAGTTCAACACTTGCAAGATCATAAATGTAATTCAGCACATCAACAGATGTGAAAACCAAGAACCAAATAATTATACTGTTAGATGCAGAAAAAGCATTTAACAAAATCAATCATCCTTTCTTGATAAAATACTCTTGATTACCTAGAAGAAAGAAGAAATAGCTAGAGAAAAACTAGGCAGACAGACAGAACAGGGCCCCTAGCAACAAAGGAGAAAACGTCTTACAGGCCTCTCAGACTAGTACACTCATGTCAGTAAACAAACTTTCCCTACAATCCCCACCATAAGCTAGGACAAGAAAACTATCACAGAAAGGGTTGGAAAACAAGCCAGTCAGCTCTCTGCTAAGTGCCAATCAATCAGTTCACCCTTAGGCCCCTATCTCCAACCAATCAACTCTTAGTACTGACCAATCAGCCCCCCCCTAGTGTCAACCAATCAGCACACAGCTAATGATAACCAGTTGGTTCAGCCTTAGGGCTCAAAAGCACCAGGTTTCAGCTCTGAATCAGCAACTCATTTGGATCCCCCTCCACTCTGGAAGCCTTTCTGTCGTCTCAATGAATCCAACTGTCTTTTTTTTTTTTTTTCCTTTTTTCTTTTTAATTGTAGGGTACAATTCAGGGTTAGATATACAAATATTCATTGTGCAGGTACCCTTGTTGAGGTGTGACATCCCCCTTCCCCAGGCAGATTCCCACTACTGTCAATCCCACCTCCCTTCCTTCTCAACCACCCCCCACCCCCGCAGAATACTGCTACTGTCAATCCTTTTCTTATAGTATTATAATAGTTGTTCAAGGTCCACTTATGAGTGAGAACATGTGATACTCAGTGCTTTGTTTCTGTGAAAGATCACTCAGTATTATAAACTCTAAGTTCATCCAGGCTGCTGAAAAGTTCATGATTTTGTTCTTCTTTATGGCTGTAAAATATTCAAGTGTATGTGGACCACATTTTTTTTAATCCAGTCCTCTTTTGATGGGCAGCACGGTTGATTCCATGTTCTTGCTATTGTGAAAAATACTGTGATAAACATACATGTGCAGGTTTTTGTTTTTTTTTTGAGAGTGATTTGAGTTCTTCCGGGTTATTCCCAGTAAGGGTATTGTGGGGTCATATGCAAGGTCGATTTTTAGAACTTTTAGGAATCTCCACATTGTTTTCCACAGAGGCTGTACCAGGTTACACTCCCACCAACAATGTAGAAGTATTCCCTTTTTGCCACAACCTCTCCAGCATCTGTTATTTTTTGAGTTATTGATGATAGCTATCCTGACTAGAGTTAGGTGGTATCTCAGTGTAGCTTTAATTTGCATTTCTTTGATGACCAGTGAGGCTGAATCTTTTTTCATGTATCTGTTGGCTACTCTTGTGTCTTTCCCCAAGAACTGTAGAATCATATCTTTTGCCCATTTTGTAATGGGGCTGCTTGTTTTTTGTTTGTTTGTTTTTTTCTTTTCAGCACGTTTGAGTTCCTTGTAGATCCTAGATGTTAGGCCTTTTTCAGACATAGAGTTGGCAAATATTTTTTCCCAGTCTGTGGATTGTCTCCCTGCTCTCTTGATGGTTTCCTTGACTTTGCAGAAGATTTTAAGTTTGATGAGGTCTCACCTGTCTATCTTATCTCTTATGGAATGGGCACTTCAGGTTTTGATCAGGAATTGGTTGCCAGTTCCAATTTCCATAAGGGTGTCTCCTGCGTTTTCTAAGGTTCTTATAGTTTGAGGTTTTACGTTTAGATCTCTGATCCATTTAGAGTTAATTTTTGTGTATGGGGATAGGTAGGGGTCCTTTTTCATTCTTCTTCATGTGGTCAGTCAGTTTTCCCAGCACCATTTACTGAATAGGTTCTCCTGTCCCCAGTGGTTGGTGGTGGAGGCTTTGTCAAAGACGAGTTGGTTGAGAAACTGAGGTTTTGCTTCTGGAATCTCAATTCTATTTCATTGGTCTATATGCCTGTTCTTGTACCAATACCAGGCTCTTTTGATTATTGTAGCTTTATAATAAAGTTTAAAGTCTGGGAGTGTGATACCTCCTGCTTTGTTTCTGTTTTGCTTGTGTGTTTGTTTGTTTGTTTTGTTTTTTGCTGAGGATTGTTTGGCTATTCTTGGTCATTTATATTTCCATATGAATTTCTGTATTGTTTCTAGATCTGAAAAGAATGGTGCTGGTAATTTGATGGGTATTGCATTAACTTTGTAGATTTCCTTGGGTAGAATGGACATCTTAACAATGTTGATTCTTCCAATCCTTTAGCTTGGAATATTTTTCCAATCGTTTATGTCATCTTTGACTTCTTTGAGTAGTGTTTTGTAGTTTTTATTGTAAATTGTAAAGTCTTTCACGTCCCTGGTTAGGAAGATGCCAAGATATTTCATTTGTGTGTGTGTGTCTGTTGTGAATGGAATTGTGCTTTTTATTTGGGTTTCTGTTTATTTATTATTGGTGTATGGAAATGTGATTGTCTTTTGCACATTTATTTTATTCTCTGAGACCTTGCCAAAGTCCTTTATCATTGCAAGGAGGTTTTAGACAGATTCTCTTGGATTTTTGAGGCATGTCGTCTGCAAAGAGGGATATCTTGATTTCCTCTTTTCCTATTTGGATACCTCTGATAGCCTTCTCTTCTCTGATTGCTCTAGTTAGGACTTCCAAAACTATGTTGAACAGGGGGGGTAAGAGTGGGCATCCTTGTCTTGTTCCAGTTTTCAGAAAAAATGGTTCAAATTTCTATCTGTTTAGCAGTATGCTGGTTGTGAGTTTCTCATAGATGGCTCTTACTATTTTGAGGTATGTTCCATCTATGCCTAGATGTTCAAAAGTTTTTATGAAGAAGCAGTGCTGGGTTTTATCAAAAGCTTTTTCTACATCTAATATTTTTGTTTGTTTGTTTGTTTGTTTACATCTGTTGATGTATTTAATTACATTTATGGTCTTAGGAATGTTGAGCCAGCCTTGCATCCCAGGGATGAAGCCTACTTGGTCATGGATTTTTGAGATGTGTTGTTGAATCCGGTTTGCAAGGATCTTGTTGAGAATTTTAGCATCTATGTTCATTAAGGATACTGGCCTGTAGTTCTCTTTCTTTGTTGTATCTTTACCTAGCTTGGGTATCAATGTGATGTTGGCATCATAAAATGATTTGGGGAGAGTTCCATCTTTCTTAATCACCTGGAATACTTTCAATAGGACTGGTATCATTTCCTTCTTGTATGTTTTGTAGGATTCTGCTGGAAAGCCATCTGGTCCAGGGCTTTTTTTTTTTTTTTGGTAGGTAGTTTTCTTATGATATAGTCAATTTCCTGGATTCTTATCCGTCTATTCAATGTCTCAATATCTTCTTATTTCAACTTGGGAAGATTGTGTGATATCAGAAAGTCCTCCATTTCCTTTAGGTTTTCAAGTTTCTTTCCTTACAAGTATACATAGTAGTCTCTGATAATCTTTTGTATTTTCTCAGAGTCAGTTGTGGCTTCATCTTTAGTATTTCTGATTTATTTTGGGGGGACTTTTCCTCTCTTTTTCTTAGTCAGTCTAGCTAGGGAACCATCAATCTTTCAAGGAACCAGCTTATTGTTTCATTGAATTTTTGTATTACCTTTTTTTCTTCTGTGACCTGGATTTGGGCTTTTATTTTGGTAATCTGAATTCTTCTGCTGAAGTTAGGGTTTGGGGGGGGGTCTTGCTTTTCCAGCTTCCTTAGGTGACCTGTTAGGCTGTTAACTTGTGATCTTTTCATTTTCTTCATGTGTGTTTGTAGAAATACGTATTCCTCTCTTACTACTGCTTTCATAGCATCCCAGAGGTTTTGGTATAACATTTCTTCATTTTCATTGGTTTCCAGGTATATTTCATCTCTGTGTTGACTTCTGCATTGACCCAAGAGTTGCTTAGCATCATGCTTCTTAGTGTCCAAGTCTTTGTAGGTTTGGGGGGAACTTTTTTGGTGTTGATATTTATTTTTATTCTACTGTGGTCTGAAAAGGTGCATGGCAAAATTTCAATCTTGTGAAATTTGTTTATGCTTGATTTATGTTCTGTAGGTATCAATTAAGTCCAATTGGTCAAGTCACATTGAGGTTCCATATCTCCTTGCTGATTTCTTGTCCTGATGGCCTGTCTAAGGTTGTGAGTGGGGTATTAAAGTCCCCAGTTATTATACCTTGTATGTTGGCTATGCAAGGTCTATGTTAAACTGCCTTGCTGACAGTGGGTTTAGGTTGTTCTGATACCATCAGGGACTGTCTCAAAGAACTGATATTGGCATTTTTCTATCCCCAAATTTGAATAGTCTCTTACCAGGAAAGAGGACCTTGTTAGGAAAGTAATATGAATGTTGTAGCCTGGCTCAAATTGTGGGTCTACTGGTCAGAGGTTCATAGAAAGTCCCAGGAGAACTTCTCCCCATTTTTGTCAGAATTCTCCTTCTAAATCCAGTAGTTCCAAGGCCTTTTTGAAGACTTAGTCTGTTAAGGGGGGTCGCTAGGTTTGAGAATTCCAGAGGCATAGTCGACAGTGAGAAGAAGGCATTAATGTTTAGGTCAGTGTAACTAATTTCTACTGACTGGGTCTCTTCTGCTATATTTCAGTGGAGGTCATGCTTGCTCTTGTGTTACTTATACTCCTATAAGAGATGCTCTGTGAATATGGCCCTAGTAAGTTACAAGTACCTTTTTCCCTATAAGACTTGAAACAAATTAGGAAGATCTTAGCAGACTCTCAGTTAACCCTGACAAGTGTATAGATACTTTCTAGAATTTAACACAACTATTTGAGCTTTCCTGAAGGATGTTATGTTGCTCTTAGGTCAGACCCTAACAACCTAAGAAACAAGCTGTCCTGCAAGTGGCAGAGAAATTTGGAGATGAGCTTTGCATTTCATATGGTACCAGAGAAGAGGAGAAGTCCTATTCAATTGTCATATCTGCAGTACCATTGGAACACCCCTTTATTGGTACCCCAGTAAGGACTTAGAAGAATAGAGGAGGAAACATTTTCTGATGTTCATACTGGAAGTTTTAAGGAAAACTAGAACTTAACCTCTCAATTATTCCATGTTAGACATGATAGAGCTGGAAATCAATGAGAATCCCTCAGCTTTTCAGGAAAGGCTAAGAGAAGCTTTAGTGAAGCAAACCTCCTTAGACCCTGAATCAGTTGAAGGGCAACTAAACTTAAAAGACATGTTCATTACTCAGGCAGTTCAAGATATCAGGAAGAAGCTGCAGAAGCAGGTCATAAGATCAGACAGTACTTTGGAGAATTTCCTAAAAGTAGCCACCTCAGTTTTTTATACTAGGGATAAGGAAGAGGCCTGGGAAAAAAGAGAGGAGACACAAGACAAAGGCAAGAGGTCTAGTAGCTGCCTTACAGGCATATATACTCCAGAATTCCCAAGATGCACCTGGTAACTATTATGGTTGCAGCAAGCCAAGACACTAAAGAAGAAACAGGGTGCCAACATAGTGAGCTGCAGAACCACAGAGCCAAAAGAGGCATTTCAACTGGCAGTCATCATTAGCAACAAAACTCCAATGGCCCATCAGAGAGCTGTTATCAATAGAGCTGCTAAAGGGATGGTGTCTATTGCCATAGGTACAATCTGAAGGGGCACTAGAAGCTTAGTTACCCCAAAGAAGTCTAAACCTCCAGGACCTTGTCCCCTGTGAAGGTCAGAGAGCCATCAGAAAGCAGGTACATTTTCTCTGGAAGGGAGGAGAGAACACCTAGCTTAGGAATTATGGTCACTGGGGAGGCTTGGAAACCTGCTACAGTGCCTGGCATAGCTCACCATCATCCCAATATTTCCAGGTGAATATTAGAGCTCTGGAACCCAAATTTTACTTCTGAAATAACACAGGTGCCAGACATTTGGTCCTGGCCATCCATGTTGGAATATATATATCCTTAATTCAAGTTGCTAGGGATTAATTCAAAGTATAAATATAGAAGTTTATATGGAAATGTGGAAAATGCAGAAGCCAGAAAAGCACAGAAAAAACGGAAAGAAGGTTCTTGGCATGGAAGTGTGTTTTTGGTCAGGAAGAATACAAAGGAAAGAATGGTTTTGTATAGAAATAAATCTTGCATGGTAAATTTTTGTCCTCCAATAAAATGGATGGCTATTTAAAGCAATGAACATTTAGCACAAAAAATAAAAATTTCACACGTGTTGAAAAGTCATATGTCATAGAATGGTATATGGAACTAAAGAGACGATACTGGTGAAGGTCCTTCCTTCCCTTTCCACTTCTTCAGTCCCAAAATGGAAGAAGCACTGCACTGTTCTTCTCTCCTCTCCTGGTAAAGGTCACCAGAATAGACTCTTGCATTCATCATACTAGAATGAAGGCCTAGAATATAGAAGACATTGCTCTGCAGACCCAGAAGAGCATTCAGATTCAAACTAATGATAATAAAAGATAAATGCCAATAATTAACTATCTACAGATTTCTTCCTTATATTTCTACTTTTATTTCTTCCTTGGTTTTTTAAATCTTGAAATGAATGATTAAATTCCTCTGCCAAGGATCCCTTGATCATGAACACCCATGGGATTGTTTTCTTTCCTTGGAGTTTCCTTCACAGGAGTGAACAACAGTGCCTCATTTATTTTGCTATCTATTTTTATCATCATTAGTCTTAGCTTCCTATAAGCATCCCCTTTCTCCCTCCATTACTTACTCTGCTCAACAGGGTAATTATTCAAACTGTTGGATATGCCCACAGTAGGCATATCTTCTCTAACTCTCCCTGGATATCTCTACCATTGTCTCTTGAGTAGACAGGAAATCTCAAATGTTCCCAGTATGAATTCACTGCCTTAAAAGAAGCAGTGAGACCCAACCAGAAAACTCCTTGTGGCGAAAAGGCCTCAATTAAGTGACAGAGATGTGGGAAAATGCTTCTCTCTGTTTCTAATCACATTTAGGACTATCCCAAGTATTGTAATATAACTGTGTTCCACCAAAATAGGACATCACCTGAGGTGTGGGGATCATGAGTTCAGGTTTCTAATGGAGTCCCTACTGAAACTGGATGGAGTAAAGTCAAAAGCAAAAAAATGTCAGAGATACTGGTCAGAGTATACACCCATGAATACATCAAATTGTCAGGATCTGGTTAATTGCACTGACACCTGTTATATCAGCAGCCTCTTTGGTTATTTTGTTTTAAGGTGTCAGCACACTGAAATTGTTATAACCTGGGGTATACATAAGTATCCATATTATGATACCAGGAAATATCCTCTCTAAATTTTTCTGGAGAAAAATCTGTCCCTATAACCCTAACCATCATGCTTCCAGAACGCATACACAAAATGGAATTTTCCCTTGGGAGAACATCAAATGGGTACAGCTACAGTTATTTGAAGAGAATTTTCCTCATGACTGTTCCCATGGCTTTAATAAACCAAAGGAAACTATGGTTACTAGGTATTCTTCCCGTTTGGAACCATCAGGACACCCTCCTTAACTGGAACTGGATATTACTTTTTTTTTTTTTTTTT
>NW_007250508.1:100126-113470 GCF_000164805.1 Carlito syrichta
ACTCACTGCAGCCTCGACCTGCTGGGCTCCGGCGATCCTTCCGCCTCAGCCTTCCAAGTAGCCGGAATTACAGGCATGTACTACCATGCCCGGCTGACTTTTGATTTATTGTAGAGATGAGGTCTCGCTGCCCAGGCGGGTCTCGAACCCACAGGCTCAGGCAATCCACTCACCTCAGCCTCCTAAAGGCGTGGGATTACAGGCTAAGCCACCGAGCCCGGCTTGGATATTACTTTTTATGTGATTAGGGATTATACTTGGTCCTACCTTACAGATGGAAATGTGATTAAGCAATAATGACTGCTCTTCTTAAAGTGGTGATCCTCAATCATATCCAAATGTCTTCTTCTGGAAATATTCTGAATTTAGGATCTTTTCTGGGACAATCCTTACAGCGACAATGCAGTTGCAGAGATTTAGGGCCTCCATTCAGCACAAACATGCCTATCTATAATATGCCTAATCTAGGAGGATGTATCCTGGACCTGAACAAAGACCTGAACTAGGATATCCTGTTGCCAAAGGGTTCTTTTGGTTTGTTGGAATACCCCATTGGAAAAATCTATATTAAACCTCACCCTTAGGTACAGCAAGGGTGGAAAGCCATGATCACTGCTATTGAAAATTAACAAATACCTATTAGCTTGCTAGCTACTGTGGTCTTACAAAACCTCTAAGTGCTGTATATGCTCATGGCAGAATGAGGAGGAACATGTGCATTATTAAATGAAACTTGTCATTCCTAGATTAACACTTTCTCCCAGATAGAGAAAACTTACAGCTTATACAAAACAATATTACAATTGTTTACAAGAACAGGAAGGTTCAGGAACCAGTTTATTATAATCTTTTTTATTCTCTCTAGAGATTTCTAATATATTGTCATAGATTTTTTCCTTAATGACTCCTTTCATTGTATTGCTTGTGTTTGGCCCATGTATAGTTAACCTCCTTGTAAAGTTGGTTTCTTCTTGCCTAGAGACCATCAAACTCCAAATGGTGATGCAGATGGAAACTTCATACTACCAAGGACCCTTAGACTATCCTCCAGAGGATCCCTAGCTGCTATCCCCTACAACACCCATGATCAGCAGGAAGTAGGCAGACCAGTCATTGTCCTTACTCCCTAATGGTAGCTAAGGTTAGTACTCCAGAGGGAAGAAAGAGAAAGGCATTAGCTAGAGAAAAGCTAAGCAGACAGACAGAGTGGGTCCCCTAGTAACAAGTAGTAAACTTCCTGCTGGCCTCTTGGACTGATGCACTCACATGAGTAAACAAGCTCCCTGCAAGCCCCATAAGCTAGGGCAAGAAAACATTCGCTACAGGGATTGAAAAACAAACCAATCAGATCACTGTTATGTGCAGACAAATCAGCTCACTATTAAGCTCCTACCTCCAGTTGATTGGTCATTAGTACTGACAAATATGCACCATTAGTGCCAATCAATCAGTACACAACTAGTGCTAGCCAATCAGCTTGGTCTCAGGACTATATAAGCAACAGGTTTCAGCTTCAAATCAGCAACCCCCTTGGGTCTCCTCCTACTCTGGGAGCTTTTCTGTTCTTTCAACAAATCCTGCATAAATCCCATTTTTCTGCCTTTTGACTTGTCCATGTTCCTCATTTCTCTAGAGTGAGAGACAAGAACCAGATCTGAAGTGCTGTAGAAGATTATTGGAGCAGAAGAGTCACTCACTGAGGAGGCTTGCTTGCCAACTGGTAGAGCCTGCTGAACCAGGAGAGCTGCTGGTGGAAGGAGAGACTCTGAAGCTGAGACACTTCAGGGGACTGGCTAACCAGTCCACCAAATCTGCAACATTCTCAGGGCTTGGCTTGCTGTCCCATTGGAGCCAACACTTCTGGGGTTGGCTTGCCAGCACATTAATGCCAACACTCTCAGGGCTTGGCTTGCCAGCCCATCATGCTGACACTCTTTGGGGCTTGGCTTGCCAACCCATTGAGCTGACACTCTCAGAGCCCAGGCTGATCAGAGAAAAATCCTCATCGTCGGCATAACAGGAACATTCCTCAAAACAGTAAGAGTCATCTATGATAAACCTACAGCCAACATCTTGCTCAATGAGCAGAAATTGGAAACTTTCCCCCCTGAGAACAGGAACTAGACAAGATTGTCCACACTCACCCTTTCTGTTCACATAGTGCTAGAAGTCCTAGCCAGAGCAATCAAACAAGAGAAGGAAATCAGGAGAATTCAAATAGGAAAAGAGGAAGTCAAGTTATTCCTTTTTGCAGATGATATGATCCTATATCTCGAAAACCCTAGGGAATCTGTCAAGGCCTGTGTGTACTAATAATTGACTTTAGCAAAGTCTCGGTGTGAAAAACCATTTATGCAAAAGGTAGTTGCATTTCTATACCCCAGCAACAATCAAAGTGCCAAATAAAAAGCACAATCCCATTCACAAAAAATTAAAATACCTTGGCATCCACTTAACCAGAGAAGCGAAATACTTTTATAATGAGAATTACGCAATGGTGCTCAAACAATTCAAGGATGACACAAACAAATGGAAAAACATTTCATGCTCATGGACTGGAAGAATCAATATTGTCAAGATGTTCATCCTACCCAAGGCAAGCTACAGATTCAATACAATACCCATCAAATCACCAACATCATTTTTCTCAGACCTAGAAATGACAATACTGAAATTCATATGGAAAGGAACAAACTAAAAAGCATGAATAGCCAAAACAATCCCTAGCAAGAGGAACAAAGTGGGAGGTATAACACTTCCAGACTTTCAACTTTACTACAAGTTTACAAATACCAAATCAACCAGATATTGGTACAATAATAGACACAATGATTAATGGAACAGGACAGAGACAATGAAAGCAAAAACTTGATCTCTTAAACAGCACATCTTTGGTAAAGTCACCGATATCAAACACTGAGGAAAGAAAACCATACTTAGCAAATGGTGCTTGGAAAACTGACTGCATGCAGAAGAATAAATCAGGACTCTTACCTATCACCATACACAAAAATCAACTCTAAATTGATCGAAGACCTAAACATAAAACCTCAAAATATAATATTCTCAGAAGAAAACATAAGAAACACTCTTATGCACATTGGAGTAGGCAACCAATTCTTGATAAAATCCCCAAAAGCAAATGCCATAAATGCTAAGATAGACAAGTGGGACTTCATCAAACTGAAAAACTTTTGCTCAGCAAAAGAAACCATCAAGAGATGTCTCCTCTGTGGAGAGACAATCCACAGAATGAGAAAAAATATTTACTAATTGTGTATCTGATCAAGGCCTAGCATCCAGGATCTACAAGGAACTCAAATGAATGGCAAAACAAAACAGAACAAAACAAAAAATCCCTATTAAAAAATATGCACAGGACATGAATAGACACTTCATGAAAAAAGATATACAAGAAACCAACAGATACATGAAAAAAATTATTAACCTAGCTAATCATCAGAAAGATGAAAATCATAACCACAATGAGATACCACCTAAATCCCGTAAGGATGACCCTCATCAATAAATTAAAAAATAACAGATTCTGGTGAGGTTGTGGAGAAAAGGGAATGCTTCTACATTGTTGGAGGGAATTCAGGCTAGTTCAACCTCTATGGAAAGCAGTGTAGCAATTACGAAAATAACTAAAATTGACCTTGCATATGCTCCAACAATACCTCCTTATATCTGGAGGACCATAAATCATTCTGTCAAAAAGCCACCTGCACAAGCATGTTCCTAGCTGCACAATTAGCAAAAACATAGAACCAATCCAACTGCCCATCAAAAGTGTACTAGACTAAAAAAATAGTACATTTACATGATGGAATATTCAACTGCCATAAAGAAGAACAAAATCATTGAATTTCCTGCAAATTGAATGGAGTTGGAGATCATCATACTTAGTGATCTGTCTCAGAAACAAAGAACCGAATACCACATGTTCTCACTCATTAGTGGGACCTGAGTGTCAATCACATTTGCACAAGGGATGGACACTGCCAGGGGAGGGAGGGGGCATGTAGCATCACAAAGTGTACCTGATCCTAAACCAGGGGAAGTGAGGGCCAGTTGCATGCAGCCTGCTTGCGAAGCGAATTCTGAATTGTATCCCACATACCTATAATTAATCAATGTTAATATGGCATATTACTTAAATACTGTCTGTATTTTTACTATTAGAATCTAATTCAAATAATTGTCGTAAATTCATTGACATTCAAAACTCCATTATCAAACAAATACAGATAAAAGAGAACTAAACCCAAAGTTATTTTACCAAATAATTGTATATCTAGTGTTGACACTCCAGCAGAGGTAACTGGTTCTGGTCAGTGAAAAATATTTTTACTCCATCGCGAGTCTTATTTTTGGAGAAATAGTACACTTCCAGTTTCTCAGTCATTCTATTTATTTTGTTCTCTAACACTTTTATTGTTACAGAGAAAAGGCACACACAGAAGGGTAATAAACATGACTATGCAGGTTAACAAATTATCTTAAAGTGAACATGTAACAGCTTTCTGGACTGAGATAGAAAATATTGTTGGAACTCCAGATTTTGCCAAAAACATCTGACAAATGTCAACATTTTCTCCAACTGACAGGAGTAATTCCAGCATATCTTTTTGGTATTCAGTCCTTTTAACCACCTAAATATGCATCTTTGTGCGAGGTAGGTTAGATTTTGTCAATGTGAAACTTTATAAAGTAAAATTATAAAATATACATATTTTCGTATCCTGCTTCTTTTCCTCCAAATTGGGTTTTTACAAGATATCCATAATTTTGGTTTAGCTGTGTTTTTTCATTTTATTGCTGTAAAGTACTTTAACATATGAATACATTCCCTTTTTTAAAAAAAATCTTGCCTTTGATGACCATTTGAGCTCTTTTTATATAGAAGCTATGAGAATCAATACAAATTTACAAACGGATACAACTTTGTAGGATATTTTCCTGGAAGAAAAAGTAATAGTTAAAAATATATGCACAATTTTAACTTCATAATATAAAAACCAAACTGTATTAATCCAGATTAATTGGTGTCCAGATTAATTGGTGCAGTTATACATTGGCCAGCAAAGTTGAGCACTTCTAATGCTCCACATCCCATCAATTCTTGGTATTTTCATTTTATTTTATATTAGCACATCTTGGAGATATATATATAATTATATGATATTTTGGTTTTAATGTATATTTTCTTCATTATAAATTTTATACGGTATTTTCCATGTTTGTTGATCATTTGGATGTTCTTCTTTTATAAAATTCTAACTCAAGTCTTCTTCACGTTTTTTTTCTATTGAGTTGACTATCTTTTATATATAATGACCTGTGGATACTTTGTTGATTCTGTACATAGGTTCTTTGACTATTTTTGGTATTACAAATATATTATCTTGCTCTTTGTTTTTGTTTTTTTTCCACATCTTCTCTATATGTTTTGATGTACAAAAGGTTTTATTTGAATTTGAAATTTATCCATCTATATTTTATACGTAGTGCATGTTGTGACTTGTTAAAGAAGATATTCTATTTTAATTATGCAATCCGTCTGGAGTTTTCATGAAATGTTCTGAAGAATGTATTAAAATTCTTTTTTATTTATCCTACATGAATATTTAATTAACTCAATATTATTTAGCAAAAAAATTGTCCATGTTTTTTGTTGTTGTTGTTGTTTTTTGAATCGGAGTCTCATTCTGTCGCCCAGACTGGAGTGCAGTGGCTGCTCCCGGCCACCGTAGCCTCGACCTGCTGGGCTCCAGTGATCATTCCGCTTCAGCCTTCCGAGTAACCGGAATTACAGGCACATGCTACCACACCCGGCTGATTTTTTGATTTATTGTAGAGATGAGGTCTCGCTGCCCAGGCGGGTCTCGAACCCACGGACTCAGGCAATCCACTCACCTCAGCCTCCCAAAGGCACGGGATTACAGGCTGAGCCACCGAGCCCGGCTGATTGTCCATGTTTTATTGTTACACAACTCTACCTTTTTCATAAATTTTGTGTTCACATATATTTAAGTTTGATAAGATGCAATTCTATTCCATTTTATCACTATATTTTTTTTTTGACACTTGGGAAAGAAAAACAAATTTCTCCTTGCATTTTCAAAAATATTTGATCAACTTAACAAGTTCCAAAAAATATGGTAATTGAATTGAGATAACTTAGAATCTACAGACCAATTTAAATATAATTAAAATCTTTACAACTTTCTCCAACTTTATGAATATTACTCCTTGCAGTTATTTTCACGAATTTATCTTAACAAGGGTATACATTAGTATACAGTTTGTTTTATCATTTGTTAAAATATCTATAGGTGATTTGATTGCTTTTAATGGATTTGTAAATAAAAAGTTATTATTATCATTTTTTTGAGTCAGAGTCTTCCTCTGTTACTCAAGATGGAGTGCAAGAGTGCAGTGACACTCTCCCAGCCACTGCAACCCTGACTTTCTGGGCTTAGGCGATCCTTTCATCTCAACCTTTCAAGTATAGAACTATAGGCATGTGCCACCACACCTGCCTAATTTTTTTATTTATTGTATAGACAAGGTTCTGGCTGAATTGCCATGCTTTCTAGAACGCCTGGGTTCAGGCAATCCTCTTGCCTCCACCTCATAAAGTGCTGGGATTACAAGCATGAGTCACCTTTCTAAGTGGCAAGAAACTTGAATTTTTATCAATTATTCAGTGATAGTATAAAAATCTAATTGATTTTTATATATTGATTGTATATCTAGCAATATAATTGATACGTTGACTTCCTTATCTTTTTTATAAAGTTTTTATGTGTAGATTGTTTTTGGATTTACGACGTATTAAATTCTACCATCAGTCAATTAACATAATTGTTTTCTTTACACAGCTTTAGAATAAGTAATATTTATCTGTTATTCTTACCTTCCCACAACTTTAAATGCTTTAATATAATACTTAATCATAATATTAATATATTACTTTTTTAACCCCAAAATGGAAAGTTTTAAATGATGTATTGTTAATTATCACGTTTGTTGTCAGTGTTTGAAAAATATGTGGTATAATATTTAACAAGTTGAGTTGGGCATGTTGGCTTATACCTGTAATTCCAGCACATAGAAAGATGAATGGAGGAGGACTGCTTGAGCCCAGGAGTTTGAGACCAGCATGGGTAATGTAGTAAGATATTTTTTCTACCAAAAAAAAATTAAAAATAAAAAACTTACCCAGCATGGTGCACATGTCAGTAGTCACAGCTACTTGGGAGATTGAAGCGGAAGTATATCCTGAACCCAGGAAGTAGGGTTCATTAGTGAGTCATTATTGTGAGTCATTATTGTGTCACTGCCCTCCAGGTTGGATGGCAGAGACCGTCTCAATAAACAAAAACATCACCACCAACAACAACAAAACCCTACAGAACTAAAATAAATATCTGTTTATTTCCTGAACTATGTGAACATCAATCTACTAATAGAAGATTGTTGAGGTTTTTTTTTTAAATAATCCAGAGCCTCTATTTTATAATTTATTTTCATATGGAATATTCTTCTCAATGTAACAATGATAAACTTGGATCCCATTTTCAAAACAAACAATCCATTTTATTTTATTTTATAACTTTAGTTCATAGCGCCACCATAAGTTAGCTAGTGAAGTCACAGACATTTTGTTGTAGTTAACATTTTTATTATAATTTGTATAACCGTTTTCTGCTTAAAATTTTTTGTTCATACAGAACAAAACTCTTATAAGTAGAAAAAAATAGTGTTTTTTTAAGAGAAAAACAACCAGAAAACATATGTCTTAAATGTTCATGTATTTTAATATATTTTTGAAAACCAATTTACTAGTATAAGTTAACTTACATTTTAAAAAGCTAGTTAAGACTAAATCCATCCAGCTGGTCTCGGTGGCTCAGCCTGTAATCCCACGCCTTTGGGAGGCTGAGGTGAGTGGATTGCCTGAGCCCGCGGGTTCGAGACCCGTCTGGGCAGCGAGACCTCATCTCTACAATAAATCAAAAAATCAGCTGGGCGTGATAGCGCATGCCTCTAATTCCGGCTACTTGGAAGGCTGAGGCGGAAGGATCGTTGGAGCCCAGCAGGTCGAGGCTGCGGTGGCCATGAGCGGCCACTGCACTCCGGTCTGGGAGACAGAGTGAGACTCCAACTCAAAAAAAAAAAAAAAATGAATAAATCCATCCATTCATTTTGGATCATTTAATTTTTCATCTGATAATTTTATTTAAAAGATATGTTTTTGCCTACAGGAATGAGCCTAGAATTTCAAAATTTTTTCTTAAATTGTCATTAAATCATGTTAATTGAAAATGCAGAAGACTTTCTTCCAAGGTCCTAATTGTTGAATCATACTAGCAAAAGTGATCGATCACACTGATATATATATTTTAAAATTCTATGTGCCTTGCTTTGAAAGTATTTGTTACTCTTAATGAAATATTAATTCAGTATATAAAATCTCATTTTAACTTCATGACTATGGAACCATAGTGTAATACTATTTAGACATCAAATATATATTTTAATAATGCACAGAATTCTGTATTTTAAAATAATATTTTATTTAATAAAAACTCAGTATGTGGCAGTATTTATGGTACCAGATGAAGGTTTAATAAATTATTCTGAGTATTTATTAACTTAAACTCCTGAACTTTGAAAGAGCAATGTAAATTGACAGGTGTTTTGCTGGGTACAGAGAGAAAAATACAGATATATTTAAAAACACCTTGATCACATTTGTTCCAAAGTGTTAATCATGATAATTTTACTCCTAAATACACATATAAAATACTTGTTAAGAATTGATTCAGGAAAAAAGGTTACTTTGTCCTTTGAACTTCTATTAAATTGTTTGTTTTACTTTAAAATTACCAAGCCTTGGGCTCTCTTTCTTTCTTTCTTTTTCTTTTTCTTTTTTTTGGACTACATTTTGGCTTGGTCACCTAACCAATCCTACTTGGATTCCTTATACATTCATTTTTACCCCTAAATTAATTCATAGACTTTCCTTTTTACTGCTCCCAGACTGCTCAGCAGTTTTAGGCAAAGGTGCTTACTGAATTCTGCCTTCTGAAAATACACTGATTGTTACTTCTAACCACAATCAAGCACTCAATATATTCCAAAATGAGATGATTCTTGATGAAAGATTTAGAGCTTCTGGAATTAGTCAAAAAAGTTAAGAAAAACCATTTAGGCACAGAAGCATGAGGGAAACATGGAGCACTCAAGGAACTGAGTCATGTGCATAGTGTGTGTGTGTGTTAGTTTATCATTGTGTGGGTGTGGCATGCAGGGCTAATAGATGGCAAATGCATTGAGAGAATCACTAGCACTGGGGTAACTAGGATGCTATTAAAGGTGAGTGAATTCAAATAAATTTTGTTGTGTAAGATTTTAGAACACTCCAGTGAGTATTAAAAATATTTAAAGAGTGCCATGACGTAGCCTTTTCTTTCAATTCAGAAGAAAAACAGAGAATATCAGCACAGTTTAACAAATACACAAGTGGCAGAAATACATTTAAAAATATATAATTTGTATTTCTAACTTATCTTCATCTTTTGTTGATACAGCAGAACAATGCCACTTAGTGAAGCTTGAAAATAAGATAAAGTGTGTCAAAGCTAAAAGTTTTATTGCTTTAAGTTTGAAAAAGAACTATAATATAACCTATTTGGGGAATTTTCTTTTTTTTTTTGAGTCAGAGTCTCACTCTGTTGCCCAGACTGGAATGCAGTGGTGGCTCCTGGCCACTGCCAGGCTCTGGCGATCCTTTCGCCTCAGCCTTCCGAATAGCCAGAATCACAGGCAAGCGTTACCATGCCTGGCTGATTTTTTGATTTATTGTAGAGATGAGGTCTTGCCAAGTTGCCCAAGGCAGGTCTCGAACCCACAGGCTCAGGCAATTCACTCACCTCAGCCTCCCAAAGCATGGGATTACACACTGAGCCACCAAGTCCGTCTTTTTATTCTGGGAAATTAACATAATTCTTTCTATTATCCTTAATCACAATTTTACCTTTATCTCTGCAGTTAAATTCACTTAAAGACTTCACTATAAACTTTTTCTGACTACAAGTTCAAATTATTTCTAGCTGTCAAAATTAAAATAGTAAATTAAAATTTTACCTGAAATAATTAGAGTTATATAGTCTTTTAACAACTCTTCAAAACCATTTTTTCCCCTACTGTTTTAAAAAAAATAACAGAAGTACAGAGAAGTTAAATTTGAATCCAGGACTATTTAATTCTATAATTAATGTTGTCTGATTTCTTCCACATGCCTCTTTAGCATGACATCGTGGAGAAGTTTTGAACTCATGGCCAGAAGACTTGGGAGAAAATAATCCTAGATTACTAACATGCATGACTTTTGATGTATTGTCAGATTTCTCTAAAACTGGGTTTTCTTTTCTAGGTAATTATAAGACTGACTCAATATTATTGTGAAAATGAAATAAAATTCTCTATATGAAATCTTTTAGCACAGATCCTAGAATAAAATAGATATTAAGTAAATGTGTGCTTCATCTGAATTAGAAATTAAAAGGAAATTGCAGTCATTTTACTTCATATTTAAAATATTCTAAGAGTATAATAAAGTTAAGCATTTCATTATCTGGGTGATGAGTCAAACTTCTTGATCTATCCTATTAGTTTATTGTCTGAATAACAACTGGGTTTTTAGGTTGAATCAATGAGGAAACTCAGTAGGAGAACAAGATGATAGCAAAAATGTTAGCAGAGGCTGATTCAGTGCCCTGGGCAATGGAGTAGCCGTCTGTTTATTGATGTGAGTTTTTAAAGTCACTCGTGAACGGCCCAGAGACTGCTGGGAGCTATGTGATCTTCTATTCTGCTTCCTCACTGAGGAGTCTTCTTCTACACAGCTGCTGTACTTTCTGATGACATGACACTGACTGTCTTCTCTGCCAGATGCCTGCAGTTTGGAACACCTGCTATTGATGTGATGGTAAACTGTTTTCTGTAAAACTATCCTAAGATATATGTGTACAATATATATTTTTCTTAATATATAAAGAACTTTATATATTCTTTTGATATAATATATTCTCCCTATGTATCATCTCTCTATATGCAATGAATATGTATTTTTCATATATATAATTCAAATTTATGTGGATGGACAATATGTCTAATATGCTTAAAAAATGAAATTACCAGCCAACTAAGTCAAATTTAGAAAAGAAAAACAAACCAATAACTTTCAAAAATAATTGTTTTCAACTAAGATTACTTGAGTAACCATCTTGCTTTCTACTTTTCTGTTACTTTTGGTCTTTAAATTTCTGATTGACTCTATGCATAAGATAGTTTTACTAGATAAATGCCAAGGACCATATCCATATTACCTGCAAAGACTGGTTTAAATATGCTGTGTTTCTTTTGCCTGTTTCAGTGATACCATATTGGCAAATTGCCTTCAACCCAAGGGCATCAATTTGCATAATAATATGCATAAAGAGTTTAATCAAAAATAAAATCAATTCTGAAATTCATTTGCATCTTCATGATAAATTAGAAAAATTATAAGGTAGATGCATATTCCAACAATTAGGACTGGCATTTGGTCAGCATTATTTTTTACTTTGTTTTCCCAGGGGATAATTATCATGCCCTCGTGACCTGGAATAAGGGAACAGTAGGTTAAGTACAAAAAAGAAGCATTAATATATTGAAAGACTGACAATTAAGCATCACTAACAAATAGCACAGAAATTGCAAAATTATGTTATTAATTTTATTTCTAAATATAATAAATAACTTTTATTCAGCAACAGATATTGTTATATTGTAATAAATATATTATATTCAAAAATAGATTTATATTTTTATTTCCATTTTATGTACATATATAATTCCAGACTATAAAAGGTAGAAGAAAATAATGTCACTCTTTTAATATCTTTACTTAAGTTAAAGTATATCAGTAGTAATTATTGATATAAACAGTTTATGACTTAAAAATTTAAGTATATATTTAAATTATCCTTTATTGAATATCAATTTCCTCAATTTTTAATTTATGCCAAATGCCTGATTTTTCTACAACTTTATGTTACAAAGTGAATACAGCACACACACACAAAAAGTAGTATTAAAGTTAATTTGATTTTGGCTTCTCTTATCATAGCAAAGCAAAATGTACCACAAAATTTATTCTCAAATTGGACGATTTAATATTGACTTCCTTATTTTGCACATTCCAAATTTAAACACACTGGATAAATTTTATAGATGCTTCATAAATGCAAGATATTTTATAAAATAATCTTCATGGAGTGACTTCGGGCTGTTGGTGCCCCATTTTTTCCACTAGTTTGTCATTAATCACTTCTAACTGACAATGGCTCATATTCCTATTGTTTAAAGTTTAACGGTTGAAGCAACTTTCTTGACAATTCAGTCAAAATAGGGAAGAGTTTTTCATAATTTAATCTATAAAATTTTATTCTTAGTAATTATTTTGTAAATTATCTGATCTCATCATTTCAATGTCCAGAAAATGTATAAAGACAGACAAAGTAATTTAGCTAAAGTAGAATCATTACTAAAAATAAGCTAAAAATTAAATAATAAATATATAATTACTAACATATTTTAAAACCACCCTTTTAAGGATTAAATCCTGTATTATAACTAGAGATTGAATAGACAGCAAGCTACTTATTAAAAAATTCTAGTAAAAAGTGTAATATGGACTATACCAAATAATGATAAAAATTTAGTTACATTATTCATTCCACTTCCAAAAAACTATGACTTACTATGTGACATTTTGTATGACAATAAAACAAAATTCAGATTGAAGCATGATATACAAAACAATGGAGACACTAAAATATGGGCGTTAAGAGAATGTACTCTGGAGCTAGAAGATCTAGTTTTAAATTATGACTGCCATGAACTAGGCAAGTAACCTTGGAATGTTTAATTACTCCCTCTGGGTTTCATAATTCTCATCTATAATGGGAAATAATATCATATATATTTACATTGTAAGGTTACTGTGAGAAAAATGAGTTAATACATCTAAAGCACCTAGAAAATTGCCTGGAAGAGAGTAAATACTTCATAAGTAGATTGCTATGAGGACAGTCACCACAAGTTGAACAGTGGACAGAACCCTGGGGTAAGAATAGGAACACTAGTATCTGGTGTAACTTCTTTCTCTACGTGAGACATGGGTAGGAACTGTAGAAAAGTGTTATCTGTACTTTGATTCCCTTGTTTTGTTCTGTTTTTTTTTTTTTTTTTTTTTGTTTTGAGTTGGAGTCTCACTCTGTTGCCCAG